>NW_022989961.1:318543-547006 GCF_902827175.1 Gymnodraco acuticeps | reverse complement strand
CACACGTCCTGTGCAGCCACCAAGCCATCTCTGACCACAAAGAAGACACAGCACGCAGCAACATGAGAAGAGGCGGGCTATCAGAAGCCCGCGTTTTACCTAATCAATAGCAGATGTGAGACAATAATCAGTTTGTCTCGCGAAATGCAGGCAGGCCTGGACCCTTCCCCCCACAGGAAAGGGGGAGAAGCTTTTGACCTGTGACCTCAACTTTCAGAGTAGTTTTGACTTTTAATGCAAAGCATGTTTGCAATATCACAGATTCTAAGAAACAATAAGAAACTCTATAATCAAGATCAGATTAAAATATTCTCTTACAGATTCACTCTTTTTATCAATCTATTGATAACCAATTAACATTAGTCTAAGAATATTTCAGTCAATACTTAAATCAATAAGCGTCTTCAGAGTTGGGTGCGCTCAGATACATTAATTACATCAAAAAGTAGAACCAGATTGAAAACACTTCAATCACCATGATTGAACACAGTCAATCATAATAAAAATCATCTCTCTTCAGTGCTTGGCATCTTTTGTCAAAAAGCACAATAATAAACACGTGAAATACAAAATATAATAGCAAAATATATGTTTAAAAAATAAGATCTTTTATCATTTATCACTCAGTTAATCTCATTCATCAAACACAAATTTTAAATCAGCTTACATCTCAAAGATTTACTTCAAGGCAATTACTTATTAAAAACACAATTAGAATTTAGGATTATAAGAAATCCAATTGAGGTATAAAATCAGAATCATGAGAGATCCAGCTAAGGTTCCTAGTTGAGGTATAAATTCACAGTGATGAATTGATCAATCTGTAATCTGTAAAGTTACAGTGTCCTCAATCTTTAACATTACTTTACGTTTACTTCATTACGCTTTATTCAAGAGTAAGGCACTTAGTGATACATATATTTCATTCAAATACATTTGTTCAAAATCTGAAAATGATGAATCAGACATTTTATTTGTATAACAACCTGAAAAGGAACAATCAGACATTTGTTCTTTAATCCAGAGTATCAACTGTAATCAATTATCAAAACATCTGTTCTTTATTCAGAATATCAACTTTAACCAACATCTCAATCGTTGAACCCATGGGTCAGCGCCATGGGTCAGAAACCACGATGGAGACCCAGGGATCTGGAAGCTCAGCGTTGTACATTAATATTGCGTCCTTTACAGTCGAATGCCCCACTAGCCTTTGTGGGGCCTGGAGGGCAGTCTTGGCAACCCTTCGTATGGCTAATTTAACTACAGTGATCAAACAGATCACTAGGATTAGCACAACCAAGATAAACACTGAAACAGTAACAACAAATGTAACCAACCCCGCTCCCCAGGATCCAAAGGTTCCACTTAATTCCCCAAATGTAAACCCATGAGTTTCATGCAATTCTTTTATCCCCCTGGCAGTATCATGAGCCATGTCCATAACTTCAGGTGTGGCATCAGAAATAAAAGAACAGCACTCAGATCCTATCACCTTGCATGTGCCCCCCTGGGCAGCTAAGAGGAGATCAAGCGCCATGCGATTCTGTAGTGCTACTGTCCTAACTTCCTGCAATTCTTTGTGTTCAGCTAACATCGCTGTGTTGGATACATTTAGATGGTGTTCTACAACTTTGGACAGTGCCACAATTTCCTGCTGAGTAACATAAATACCGTACCAAGGCAAAAATAGGCTAGCTATCTGTTGTCCTTGTGTAATTGACCTGCTGTTCCTGTGTAGAGAGGGAAGAATCGCTGCGATCTCCTTAGCCTCTACTTTACGGATTAAAGGGATTAGGTAGGCTAGATAACAGGTGCCATAAAAAACGTCATATGGCACACAGCCATAGGCCCGGTCCCCACAAACTAAGTAAACTCTCTGTGGGAGGGGAATTCTGGCTAAATTTACCCTCACTATGGTATTACAGTCGCTGTGTCCCACATCAGGAGAGGTGTGAGATCCTACTTCATTCTGGAAGCAGATGGACACATTCTTCCATTCATGCACCACAATTGGGGGAACATATACTGAGCAGTCACGTGTAGGGGGCTTGCCTAAGGGTATTGGCTGCGTACAGTCATGTATTTTAACCTCAACGGAGTCCACTGTTCTAGAGCCAAACCAGGGCACAACTGTTACCAAAGCTTCAACTAACAAAGCGGGTGTGTGTGGTTGCATTATGCATGGTCTTGTGACGTTAGCCGAACAATTAGTCTGAGCTAGAGCTAACTGGAATCTATATTCAAAAGCTAGGTTAACGTATTTCTTCATATATATTAGTTTTAAAAACATCAACCGTTTGAAACCGTCAGGCAGGTAATTTTTATTTACTGTATCAACAATGAGAGAGACTAAGCCCTTGTACTGTAAGGGTTGCTCAGAGTCTATGGGGTAGGAAGGAGTATAACAATCCTCCGCCTCGTCGCTAATTCTGGATGCTATGTCATTCCAGCTTACTAAACCGTAATCAGCTTTTGTGAAAGGAATTGGGCTAAACATAGGAGAATGCATGGATTCTGGCATATTTTGGCACAACCAACAGTTGCTAACATTACGTTCATGTGCGTAGTCTAACATTAAACTTACTGCAGAATTAGTTTTAGTTCGTTTAAAAGGAGTAATTAAGGCCTTTTTTGAAGAATCTACCTCACCTTCTGATTGTTTAAGTGGAGTAACATCACCTCCTGATTGTTTAAGTGGAGTAGATGGAACATTTGTTTTGCTATCTGGTCCAGTAAATGTGCATGCAGTATCACCTGGATTGGGAACCTGGTAATCTGGATTCCTCATTGTACATTTTACCTTATCCCTTATCAGTTTCTTGAACTGTTCTACAGTGCTACATCACAGTTCTGGGGGCATTTCTTCAATGGTGTTGAGAGCCATTCTTACCACCTCTGATGAGACCCCGAACCAATGGTACTGGTTCTTTGGATACATCTCCCATGTTGGGTAAACTAAGGACACAGGAAACACAATAATACAGTTAGATGAGTCACATATTGAAATTGGGCAGTTAAAGGAAATAGTCTCTGACTTATGACCAGGGAGGGAGACAATCCTCCTTATTCTCCCTCCTTTTCTCTCTCTTTGTGTCTCTTGCACCATACTGAATGTCTGTGTGGATACAACCTGTCCTTGTCGCTAGGCACTGCTTTGCCCGTTGGTGTTGTTTTGCCCTCAGGGTCTGGGCCCTGAGTGGTCAAGTCGTCTGCGCTCTTAGATAAGAGCACCTTATTTTCTCCCTCAGAGGGGCGAGGTCCCCCGCCACCTGTCCTTGGGATTTTCACAGCTTCATCTAGCAGGGCATCCTTGGCCAGGTATAGTAAACCTAGAACGACTATGATGATGACTGCCTTCACACGCCAGCATCCGGTAGAGGAGAGAGACGACATCTTGAAGCGTGAATCCACTCCGCTCTACCTTGTACTCTCAGGGCTGTTCTGGTCACTATTAACACCTGGAAAGGACCTTTCCACCTGGGAGACAAATAATCTTTTTCAAGCGATTTGATTAGTACATTATCACCAATCTGAAAAGGGTGGGTGGGCCCCTCTCCAGGCTGAGGGAGCCTGTCAGCCACCTGCCTGTGAAACTTTCTCAACATGTCAGTTAGATATTTGACATAGTTAGTCATGTAATCATCTGTCCACAAAAGAGTGAGTCTGTGGGGTATTACTGGGGGGCTAGACCCTGTGAACATTGCCCTTCCCATCAATATTTCGTGTGGGCTAAGCCCTGTCGTTGCATTTGGTGCACTTCTGATTGAGCACAGAACTAGCGGCAGCGCGTCTACCCATTTTAGTCTTGTGGTCAGCATTGTTTTAGTGAGTTTCTCCTTTATAGTCAAGTTCATTCTCTCAACCTGACCTGAGCTCTGTGGATGATAGGGAACGTGCAATTGCCATTTGAACCCTAACACTGTAGCTAGACTCTGGGTTATCTTAGAAATGAATGCTGGACCTCTGTCACTGTTAATCCCTGCTGGAACACCAAATCTAGGGATAACATCTTTGAGAAGACACTTTACAACTGTTCTGGCGTCTTCTTTTCTGGTAGGGTAGGCCTCTATACCCATTTGGAGAACTGGCACACTATTACCAAAAGATATTTGAATCCTTGGCATGGTGGCATGTGCGAAAAGTCAATTTGCATATTTACAAAGGACCCCGAGGGGGGCGGTAAGTGTTCATGCTGAACTGGACCTTTTCTTCTTCTTGTCTGCTGGCATATCATGCATCTATCTACAAGGGTCTGTGTAGCTAGTGTGATGCCTGGAGCAAACCATTGTGACTTTATAATCCCATTCATCCCTCCTTTTCCTACATGTGATTTGCCATGTGCAACATGTGCCAAAACATGGAGGAACGAACGGGGACAGACCATCCGGCCGTCTGGGTGGAGCCACAAGCTGGACTCAGCGTCAAGTGTACAACCTCGTCTTAGCCATAAATCTTTCTCCCTAACATCAGCGCGGGCTTGCATGTCCGCGACATCATTAAAGGAAGGCAAACAAATGGTTTCTGCGGGTTGTGTCGAGGGGCATTGGAGCACCATAGAAGAGCAGGAAACTGCTGCTTGTTTAGCCGCGGTGTCGGCTAACGCGTTTCCATGCGAAATAGGATCATCAGAATTTGTGTGAGCAGCACATTTAACTACTGCTAGCTGTGCAGGGAGCAGGATAGCGTCTAATAGCTCAGCTATTAACGCATGATGTTGAATAGGCTTACCAGCCGATGTTAAGAAACCGCGCATTTTCCACAAGACACCAAAATCATGGCACACACCAAATGCATACCTGGAGTCTGTGAAAATGGTTGCAACTCTACCTTGAGCCAAAATACACGCCCTGAGCAGAGCATACAACTCTGCAGCCTGAGCTGACGTGCCATTTGGCAAGGCCCGGCTTTCTAAAACTTCCCAGTCATTCACAACAGCGTAGCCTGCCAAGTGTACTGTGTCAGACGGCCTGCTCGCAGACCCGTCTGTGTATAGAATCATATCTGAATTAGGGATAGGAGTTTGCAACATATCAGCTCTGGGGGAGGAAGACATGTTGTGACGCAGTCATGTGTCATTTCAAAATCTGGAATTGGCACCAGCGTAGCTGGGTTTAGGGGGGGGGGACATTTAAGAGTGATGTGTGGACTTGAAAGAATTACCGCTTCATAACCAGATCGCCTTGCTGCCGTCATATGCTGAGTAGCAGGGGTGTTCAGAATATGCAAAACTGCATGTGGGACATGTACTACACTGGCCAGTACAATGGGAGAGGATTGTTTTACAACTATCGCAACTGCGGCTACTGCACGCAGGCATGAAGGCATACCAAGGACCACAGGGCAGAGTCGAGATGAGTAGTACGCAACAGGCCGGAAATTAGAGCCATGCTTCTGCACCAAGATGCCCGTTGCAAAGCCCCCTTTCTCATGGACGTGCAGGTGAAACGGCTGATGGTAGTCAGGTAGACCTAGGGCAGGAGCCGATGTGAGGGCTCGCTTTAAGTCCTGAAAGGCAGTGTGCATGTCCTCAGACCATTGAACAATGTTAGGGGCAGCCTGCAGAGTGGCAGCACGCAGGACAGAATCCATCGCAGCATACTCAAAAATCCAGTGTCTGCAATAATTTGCCATGCCCAAGAAGGAAAGCATGTCCTTCTTTGTGCGAGGTGGTGGTACTTTGTTCAACAGGCAAATCCTTGATGGCGAGAGGAGACGGTGTCCATCTTTCAGAATGTGACCCAAATACGTGACCTCAGTCTGGCAGTATTGCAACTTGACCAGGGATGCTCTGTGTCCGCATTCAGAAAGTCTTTTCATGAGCAGAATGGAGTCGATGCGACAGGCGTCTTTATTGGGAGAAGCTAACAACAGGTCATCTGCGTACTGAAGCAAGGTACTACCTCCTGTCAGGACCAAAGTGTCCAGATCTCTCTTCACAGCTGCTGCATACACCGTAGGAGATTCAACAAACCCCTGTGGCAGGCGCGTGTATGTGATTTGTTTACCTTTAAAAGTAAATGCAAACAGATACTGGCTGTCTGGATGCAGAGGAACAGAGAAAAACGCTGAACATAAATCAATCACTGTGTAGTACTTAGAGTCCGGGGGCAGAGAAGCTAAGATCTAATTAGTGTCAGGCACTATAGGAGCTGTCGGAATGACAATAGCGTTAATAGCTTGCAAATCCTGGACAAAGCGCCACTCATCAGGGCGATTGTGTTTAGGTATGGGTAGAATTGGAGTATTACAGGGACTAGTTGTGTAAATTAACACGCCCTGATCGAGCAAAGATTGGATGACTCCTTCAATCCCCAAAATGGCTCTATGGGGTAAATTGTACTGTCTGATGGCAGGCAATCTGGCGTTGGCTTTAAGTGTTACTCGATGTGGAGGCGCTGAGGTAACAAAACCAACATGGTTCTTGTGTTTGGCCCAATGTAGCCGGGACTTCTGAAAAATCTGAGGGGGTGCCATACTCTGTGGGGGGGTTTGGTTGTAAATGAAGGAAGGTGCTTTGGGGAAGAGCAATTGGCTCCGCGAGACGCAGCAGGAAATGCTCCCCTCCCCAAAAGTTTAATTACGTTAGGTGCTGTGTGTGTGTGTGTGTGTGTGTGTGTGTGTGTGTGTGTGTGTGTGTGTGTGTGGGTGTGTTGTGTGTGTGTGTGTGTGTGTGTGTGTGTGTGTGTTGTGTGTGTGTGTGTGTGTGTGTGTGTGTGTGTGTGTGTGTGTGTGTGTGTGTGTGTGTGTGGTGTGTGTGTGTGTGTGTGTGTGTGTGTGTGTGTGTGTGTGTGTGTGTGAGAGAGGGGAAAGTGTGGCTTCCAGCTGGGCCTGGCAGTGGGCTGCCATGGCCCCCACCTCCTTTGGGTTACTGCCTGGCGTTACAGCCACTGTGACGTAGGGGAGGGTTTCTTCAAGATGAAAGCCCTGCTGTGAGGGTGTTAGCCTGAGGGGTAATGCACACCCCTGTTGGCCAATGAACAAAAATTGCTCAGATGTCAATCGATCTGAGCTGTTGCAAAAACCTCTTACTGATTGCGCGTAGTCATCTGACGGATTAAAGGCAGCTGTGCAGTGACAATTCAACACGGGTCGCATAAGAGACATTAAAGACGCACACACCGGAGAAATGCTAGCAATTTTCTGAATCCCTGTTGTAGAGAAAACAGAAGTCATGTTGAAATCTGGAAATGACCAACAATAAAGGTTGTCTCACGATGATTGAATGAATTGGACTGCCTGATAGACTTTACTGTCAGGAATTGTCAAAAACAATCCGTCTGAAGTGCAATGTATTGTTGCCTGTAATTTACATAGTAAGTCCCTGCCCATTAGATTGATAGGGCTTCCATCTGAAATAATGAAAGAGTGTTGCACGTTTGATCCATTAATTGAAACATTAGTGCTCTCTGAAATGGGTTCAGACATAGAAATTCCAGCAACACCGATTGTTGTGACAAACTTATTGGTTGCTTCACACACTTTCTCCTTAGTACGCACGGCAGACAATGTGGCACCGCTGTCAATCAAAATATCTACAGCCGTACCACTAAAATCAACTGGCATAATCGGATCTTCACGCGGGTTATTGGAAAGGCGAATTGTTGCTGCTTGAATGGGGAAATGCTGTGAATCTGATCCTATTTCTTCCTGGCACCACTATCTTCTATTAAATCCACTTTGTTGACCGTTTTGTTCCTGTTGGATCTGTCTGTCATAACGTGGAGGCTGCATTAATGCCGGATGTCTGGACTGCTGGGGAAGGGTCGGGGGGAAGGGCGGGCTGGGAAAAGGGGGGCTGGGTAAGGGGGGGCTGGGTAAGGGGGGGCTGTGTGTGCTGCTGGACCCCCCACCGCTTATCACACTGTCCTGCCCAGTGATCCGTTGCTCCGCACACATGACATGGTGTCAATTGTTGTCTAAGAAACAATAAGAAACTCTATAATCAAGATCAGATTAAAATATTCTCTTACACTCACGATATTTCAAGTTCTCACTGGCTTCAGAGTTTTTTTAACATTTCTTACCTTGAACTGTCCTCTGCGAGAATCAACGATGCAAAACCTGATACAATTTTAATGTGGACAGATCTGATATCTAACTTAAAGGAGCTCCTGACCAAATAAGAATGCTATCCCTGAGGGGATATTGTTGCCCCGGTGGTTGATGGAGGGGGGGGGGGTGGGTGGGTGGGTGGGCTATGGAGTGAGTGGGTAGGTGGGTGGGATGTAGGATAGAGCGATGGGATTGAATTAATCCAAAATGTTGTGCAACCTGAATTGTCTTCTGTACTGTGTTGTAAATTGAAGATGTTGCAATAAAAAATGTATGATAAAAAATGAAAGGTACGCTGTAGTAGAGCATTTTAGATTAGGCTAACGTTGCATGTTACGTTTGTTTAAGCTAACATTAGCAAGCTGAATAGCGAACTCGATTGAGGGATAATAATAATTGCAGGGGACAATCATTTCAGAGGAGCGTACCTATGTTATGTGCGTTACAGTCGCCATCGTGTGGTGTTCAGAGGATGAAGCACTCACGGCATTTCGTGTTATAGTCACGAAATATAATCTATTGATTCGACACAGAGCGATTTTGAAAGCAATGTATTTCTACTGGTAGTATGTTTCGTGCCTAAACCAAATGTGACTTGCTCTATCGAAATCAGTCACATTGACCCGAAGACACATTTTCGTTTGTATTACTGGTCTGGGGGAAGCTCGCGAGTGTGTTTGTGTATTTTTGCGTTTGTGTACCGGGGAAACACTTACAAGAAACACCGGCTGTTGTTATGCTTGCTGTGATGTTACATTAGTCCGTTCTCTGCTTGTAATTATGCCGAAGCTTCAAAGTTATATTTATCATCTGAATTTGCCGAAACAAGTTTAATATTCTGAAAACCAAGACTTTGTTTATTTGAAAACAGATGAAAACAAACTGTCTTTTATATAAAATTGATGTATTATACAAGTAAAACTACATTTTTGCTTTAATCCCATGTAATTGTAGAATGAACACAGTCTTCCTTTGAAGATGTATAAGTCAGGTGTCTTGAGTAGTCAAAATTACCTACAAATCATTGTACACATTTGTAAATATTATTTTCCACTTGTTACCATTGTGAGGCTATTTTTATGCAGCTCTGCGTGATTTTGTGGCTACAATTCAGGCTAATACGCTACCAGAGGTGGAATAAGTACTCAGATATTGTACTTGAGTAAAAGTACAAGTACTCAGATCTTGTAGTGAAATTATAAGTACTCAGATCTTGTACTTGAGTAAAAGAAGAAGTACCAGAGTGTAATACTCTGTCACAGTAAAAGTCCTGCATTCAAAATGTTCCTCAAGTAAAAGTAGAAAAGTATTCTCATCAAAATATAGTTAAAGACAGTAAAAGTAGTCATTGTGCAGATTGGTCCATTTCAGAATAATATATATGATATGTTTTATAATGATTGATCATGAAAGTGTTCTCAAAGCTGGTGAAGGTGCAGCTAGTTTGAATGACTTTGTATACTGCAGGGTAGCTTGTGAATTTACTCCAGGTGGAACTAAAGTCTGATTTAACACTTGAATATACTTCACATCATTTATCCAGATCTGTGAAGTAACTAAAGGTATTAAATACAGGTAGTGGAGTAAAAGTACACCATTTACCTCTGATTTATGTTTACTGCCAACCTAAAAGTACCTCAAAAATAGTAATCAATAATGTATTGAAAAGTGATTTGGCTGATTGTTTTATATTGGCTCAGCCAGGTTATATGGGAGGCCTAGTCTACGTACAGATCACTAATTTTGAAATATTAAACTTAGTTTTCTTTTCTTTAATTTTTCATCCTCGTGTAGAAGGCTATCACGAAACACACATTTGGTTGTTTATAGCATAAAGAACATCTGATTTAATGTGAGGTAGGGAAATAATCATTTGAGTATGTGTATATAAATATGTAATTAACAACAGCTGTAAGATGCTTGAAAATCTGGACAATGCACCTTGAAAATGCTTGATAAGTGCTTGAATTTGACTTTGGAAAAGGTCTAAGAACCCTGAGTTTGGATATAGTAGAGTCTTTGGGCAGGATAATGGGGTTCTTCAGATCCATTGGCATTGCTGATTTGCTTATTTGTCCTCCCACTCTTAACATGCCTTCAACTAAGATTTGGTCCAGCTTCCTGATAGAGCTGCTTGCTCTTACTTGCCTTCCTTTCTCCAAAAGTGCAAGTTCCTGAGAGAAGTGACATCTTTGCTCAAAGTGAATTATTGACTTTTCAGCTTCTCTAATGTCCTCCACAGACAGATGTTGTGATCCAAATGTCAACTTTAGCTTGTTAATTTAGTCTTTTAAGGATTTCAAAAGAGTCCAATCTGGGGCAAGGTCAGCTTTTGCAGATTTCCTTTGATTTAGCAGAAGAAGAATTCCCCTTAATTTAAGTATCCAAGCAACCCCTCTCTGCAGTCTGCTCCATGATGAGTAATACTCAAACAGTTTGATGGTTGGGTTGGTTTCGTGGACACTCAAACTGTTAACTGCTACGTCCTTTCTAACCTCTGGGTCCTCTGATGGATTAAGGCCCAGGTTCTTAGGTGTTTTTGGCCAATATTCCTTTTCCTTTTCCAGATACTTAGGTCCTGTTATCCACCTTGATGTCTTTAGAAAGTCTTTAAGTCTCTACATGCAGACCGTCGTCGGCAGGGTTGTCCATGGAGCTCACATGCCTCCACTGCTTCTCCTGAGACAGGTCCTTGATCACTGAAACTCTGTTTGCCACAAATGTGTGATATCGTTTAGTCTGTATGCTGATGTATCCGAGGACAGAGGTGCTATCTGTCCAGAAGGTTGAGTCGTTGAGGTCCACTTTAAGCTCCCTTTTCAACATCCTGTCCACCTTTACTGCAAGTGTTGCTGCAGTAAGCTCCAATCTGGGAATAGTGATCTGTTTGAGTGGAGTGACTCTGGATTTTCCCAAAATAAATGAAACGTGGACCCTTCCCATACTGTTTGTAAAGCGAAGATAGCTGGTGGTGCCGTAACCTTTTTCGCTTGCATCACAGAAGTGATGAAGCTCTGCAGTCCTGATTGGTCCAAAATTCTCAGGTTTCATACACCTGTGCACTTGAAATCTGCTAAGCTGTTCCAACTCTGTGATCCATTTCTGCCATTGTTTTGAGTATTCTTCTGGGATGGTTTCATCCCATCCACACTTTATCCTGCATAGCTCTTGGAGGATCTGCCTGGCTTTAAGGATAAATGGGGAGAGGAATCCTAATGGGTCGTAGATGGAACTGACTGTAGAGAGGATCCCTCTCTTGGTAAGAGTTCTGTTTTTGATATTGACTTTGAATATGAAGGAGTCTTTCTCTGTATCCCATTTGATTCCAAGTGCTCTTTCAATTGGCAGGTTTTCTCTGTCAAAGTCCAGATCTGTTAGGATCTGTCTGTGTTGGTGTTTTCTTGTCTTTTTCTATCTTTGGGTTTCCTGTTTTATTTTGTAAAGTGTTCACCCCCGTTTCCTGCCTGTTTGCTTTCTGTCTGTTTCCCTCCCTGATTACCCGATTGTGTTCACCTGGTGCCTCTGTGTTTTCTCCTCCCTCCTCACCTGTCTCGTGTTTATGTGATCAGTCCTGGGTGTATTTAAGTTCTGGGTTTTCTGTCTCTCTTTGTCGGGTTGTCTTGTGTTGTGAGTAAACTGCGGTGAGTGTTCTGTTCTGTCTCTGGATATTGTAGCCTTGAAATAAAGGAATTATTTTGTCGCTTAAATCTGCATTTGGGTCCTGCTTCCTGCACACCGTAACAAGATCCTTGAATAGCTTTGCTCTGTGATGCTCAGGTATACTTGCAAGCACTGTGAGAGAATATTTTAATCCGATCTGTGTATTTAGAGGTTCTCAGTCTTTCTGTAAAACTGTTAATCACAAAGTAATGCTTTTCGTTAAACCGCATATATTCCTGCCTGTAATGTGATCCTGCGTGTAACTTCTCAGGAAGACACAGGTCAAGAGGTCATCTGTCTTCCTGTGGGGGAGAAGCTTGGCTCATGTGGGTTTGCAATACAACGAGTCTTTGTCTCTCTATCTGGCATGCATTAAAGGAAAGCCCGCGTGTTTTAAGGCCCTCCTCTTCTCATGTATAGATGTGTTCCTGTCTCCTTTGTCTTCAGAGTTTGCCTGGTGTCTCTCAAAGAAGTTGTGCATATACCTTGTGAATTCTCTGGCCGTAATATACTTTCAATAAATGTCAATGTTTGACTAAGGCGAATCCAGCTTCCATTCCTTTCACGAGCATTGGCTCAGCATTGATAACAGAAGTTTTCCTCACAAATTGGCGTTGTCGGCAGGATATCAATACATCTTCAGGGACTGGTAAGTGTAATTTCAAATCCACATTTGGACATTGCCTTGCCAGAATCTGTGATTGACGATATCCTAAAATTACCTGTGAAACTGAGCGGTTGTGTTTCATTTTGGTTAATGAACATTTGGCTGATTGCCTCTGTGCATGCTGCTTGGGACGAAATAACCATACAAGCATGCACAGCTTATGTTCAGAGTAACCTTAAAGAAAGGCATCCGTAAAGTGGAACTTCTGTTTTAAAAGCAATGTAAAGTTTTGTATTGAACAAATCGCTGAATTCTGGGGGATTTCAGTGGCCAAAACAGCAGTTTAAAATAAGCAGCCAGAGATATTTTCCTCCATTGCCTCTGTGGGCACGGCTCCAGCAGCAGTCGGGTGTGTGTAAATACTTCCCCTGTCTGGGTGGCTGCAGATGAGAGGAAGAAAGTCACAGCCCTTTTGTCTAAGCTTTAACTCACACCACCGCCATCTCAATTAAAAACGGGATGGTCTAAAAGCACCCGTTGCCTGTGACCATCTTCTGCATTGCTGGTAAGGCTGGGGTAGCACGAGGTGCGTGCATCGCCCGATGCGCCACAGCTCTCTACTCTGCTGGAGGAACATTCCTACGTTGCTTGAAAGCGTTCCCTACGTTGCTGGAGCAGCTGGTGGCGGTCCGGGGTGCATATATAACAATTATAGGCTAATTGATCACAGGTGGGCAGTGGCAAGCAAGCGTAGGAACAAAACTGTGTTTCACCGTTGGGGTGAACTCAATGGCGGATGTATAGGCTGGTCGTGGACTACAGTTAACTGGGCTGTTCTTGGAGAGAAAGGGTAGCAAAACAAGTCAATGTTCTCCTGGTCGGGGGATCATAGCGCCACTCGAACAGAGTAGTGGTTGTCGCAAGAGGATAAGCTAGTTATCGCTTTTGGATGGTCTTCAGGCACGATTTTAGCACTTGTACAAAGGTGGATGCGCGAGTCAAGGTGCTCCATCTCTATAATTCCCTACCCCCTCTGAAAACCTCCTAATTCGGATTAAATTAAGCTGGATGAGTTTAGCTGTCACCTGATATTTGTTGCGAGTTCATGTTTGTTTGTCTAATTGTTTCTATATTGGTTTGCCTACCCGCCGTCTTGTGCATGCTTTGTAACAACGAATCAGTCCATAGCCAGGGTAAAATGAACTAAACTTTAGTTATCTCACCAAAAGTAAATGAATAAACGATGTAAAGCAAAATTATACATTGTAATATAAATGTGCTGCAAAAGGAAAATAAATAGCAAAAGAGTGTTTTTATGTCCTGCATCTGTCTTACAACCGAGACCCTCAGAGGCATCACTGGTCGTAAATATGAGGAAATCAGGGTTGCAAAAAAAAAAAAAAAATCTGTCTGCTCAAATAGGTCAATGTTGTATTATTTGTTTCATTTATTCTTCATCTATGTATTGTATGGTAATAATGAATTTAAAAAAAAAACGTAATGTATTGAACACATTCCGAAACAAAGCAGATAGGACAGAACTAGACATAATACTAATTGTGGTTGAAACCTTTTGCGCTGTTGATGCAAAATGAAAACTTTGTTGATTGTCTGTTCCAACTGGCCACTGGAATAGGACAATTGATATAAGTTGATGTTCAATTACAGTTTTAAATATAGTTTAACATTCTTTATTAAACTGTTTCAAATTATTTCCAGTACAATTGGTCTACAGACATTACTACAATTATAATAGTTGTTGAACTATTGAGCTTATGAACAATAGAGTAAAGGTCGCTGGTTAAGCCAGGATCAATATATTTGTTGAGGTTTTATTGTGTACATAATAAATGTGTTTAAATGAATTGAGCAATTTTTAAAGGAGTATAATGTTGTAATCTCTTTGTGATAAGTAATTGCAGTTCCAAGATAGATGTTGTTTTCCCTGGGCCTCTCCTTCACAGGCCCACACAATAAATCATGAGACTTCCAAATCTGAACAGACAGAGATCAGTATCACAAATCCATGAAGGGGTTCTACTTGGTCCAATTTAAATACCATAAAGAGAGTATTCACCCAGCTGTTTTGATTTCTTAATTTTTAGTCTAGTTTCCTTCGAGTTCAGTCTAAGCTATAATTGTTTCTCATAAAGATTCGCACTGCTGGTTTTAAACCTTGAGCAGAGAAGCTGCTCACACACACACACACTTTGGATGAGGATTTGCCTTATTCATTTTTTGCCTTCTTTAGAGTTATTAGTAATTCAAGATTAATTATTGAATTAAATGTACTACATAAGATAAAATACTGAAGCTTTGACTTGATCATTTCGGTCACAACATTAGACTTTGTCCTCTCATCTCTACTAAAATAAGATACGTGTGCATGTTTGGGTGTTTTAACACTCCTGTAATGTACCTAGTCTTGTCAGGGTATCGGGTATGAAAGAAAAAAGGTGACAAGGATCCGAGCCCCCCGACCCCACGGAATATCGGTTTTAAAACGAGGAATAACAGATGATTTTAGCAGGCAGAACAACTAAAAGCAGCAGTGGTAATAACAACAGAAACGCTACATCTAATAGAAATATATATATATATATATATATATATATAAGCATTTATTTGAATTGTGTAGCAGTCAGTTTATTATTTTGGCAGCACTGTTGAGCATTTTGAAAATGTATTTTCATGCCTCTGCAAGGCTTAGTCTTTCTATCTGTATAGCCACTGGTGTTAAGTAACTAAGTTCATAAACTCAACAAGTACTATACTTGGGCACAATTTTGAGATACTTGTACTTTATTTGAGTATTTAAATGTTTTGCTACTTTATTCTTCTACTCCACTACAGTTCAGAGGTACATGGTGTACTTCTACTCCACTACATGTATTTAATACCTTTTAGTTACTTTCAGATCTGGATGAATGATGTGAAATATAATCAAGTGTTAAATCAGACTTTAGTTCCGCCTGGAGTAAATCCACAAGCTACCCTGCAGTATACAAAGTCATTCAAACTAGCTGCACCTTTACCAGCTTTCAGAACACTCTCATGATCAATCATTATAAAACATATCATATATATTATTCTGAAATGGACCAATCTGCACAACCACTACCTTTATTGTCGCTATTTCCACTATATGTTGATGAGAATACTTTTACTTGAGTAACATTTTGGATGCAGTACTTTTACTGTAACATAGTATTCCTACACTCTGGTACTTCTACTTTTACTCAAGAACAAGATCTGAGTACTAAAGCTAACGTTAGCCGGAAACATTTTTCAGTTCACTTCACGCTCTGCCGCTCCGACAGGGAGCTCTGCCCTGAACACCCCGTTCTAACAGCTGTTCTCCAGCGGTCCAGTCTGTGCCACAGTCACTCCGGACCACACAGCTAATATTAACGAACGCATCCGTAGGCAGTGATGTACCTGAACGCGTTCATATTTTGGGCGAACGTGAACTGAACGTACTGTATTTCCGCTAGATGAACGTAATTGAGAACACGTTCATTCTCAGCGCTGTATAACGGCGTTCAAGAGTGCGTTCATTCTCAGCACTGTATTATAACGGCGTGGTGTTGTTGCAGGAAGTCCCGACGGAGAATACTTTTGCGGTAGTACATCTCTATATACATCGATACAACATTACGTGTTGATAGAAATCATCACATAATGAAATAAGACCCCACGGTTTGATGATTGATAGGTGTGTGTGTGGGCTGTCTTCCATTTTGACACACAGAACAATGGGGGCTATCCACCCTTATCCACAATGTAAAGTAATTCACACAGCCTCTTCCCTCTGTGAGGAGCAGCAGGTTCAGCTTCATTTAAATATGTCGTGTAGTAATAGATGGATTTCTTTTTCATCTCAAGAGAGAATGTGTATTTTATGTTAGTATTTCAAAAAATCTCCTGGGGGAGAATCCCCCCCAGACCCCCTGCGGGGGTTGGGTTTTCAGCATGTCAACTCTTTTACCTGTGGGGAAATTGCAGGATTGGCTCCAGGTCGCCCTTTTTATTTACTACAAGACAAATGTGCCTTTTTATTTCATACAGTTCAATTTGGATTGAGACATAATCTAAACCTCACGCGTGGCGTTTCACTGTCAAGGGGGCGATATAGCGTGTATGTAATTACATTTCAAATGCTGATTTGAGCCCCACCACTGTATGGGTTAGCCCTACCATAGATTACCCAACACAAATACTCGGGAGCCGATAAGTCAATTAATTGCTTATCGCCACAGGCACACAATAAAACAGTGGAAACAAACATGTGTTTGACTTTCATTAGTGAATGAAACTGTGTGCCCTTTATAGTCTGTGTCCAATATTGTGTATTTGTATATATATATTATATATATATATGCTAAGGTCCTGTTACTGACACGATAGCAGTCACTTCGTGCGCATGTGTGTAATTAAACCCATGATATCAAAATCTCACTCCAGCCAGGTACCCAAAGTTGGCAACCCTGCCCATACCCCAATAATATTTTATTGCAGATCTACATGAATCACACAAACGACCTATTTTGGATTCAAAACGGCAAATTTCGCCAAAAGATGACAAGTTTGCATCCCTGCTTGTTATCGTTTTCATCACAGAGCTGGGAAAATGGTGTATTGATTACTGATCCGTGCATGTCCAATTTTTTTTTAACTGACTTTAGTTCTAATGTTAATGTTAATTTGATTTCAACCCATAAGTAATTATTTAAATTAACTCAACATTCCACATGATGGATTAGTGTTCCACATTTTTCCCACTAATTTGTTTATGATTAGGCAAATGGTAAGGAGAGACATTGATGACCCTGTGTCTTTTTTGTTAGCACGTGGTTCCATTTTGCCTATGGCCCTGGACAGCTTCACTAAGAGTCACCCAGTTCTGCTCTGCTGCAGTCCGGCTGAGTGCAGTCACAGAGATGTTATGGCTGCTCTACATGACATTAATGGTTTGGTCCGAGAATGGGCACCATTTCCTGCTCCCAGAGAGAATGACGATCCTCAAACTGGACTTTACAGCCGTTGATACTGTCTCACATGGGTCTGCTCCCCCCCCCCCACGAGCCATGAACTGAAAGCTTGACGTCTGCTCTGAACACTTGGAACTGTCACACCAGCACCAACCCTTGGGTCAGTTAGACTAACGGCTTCACTTAGGGCATATGGGTCAGAAATATGACTCGGAGTGGGTTGTTTGTTTTTTACGGCTATTCATACTGCTATGCAGAGTGAAAAGCCCCTACTATTTTTAAAAATAGGCCTAATGTCAGGGGCCTCTTACTGTCTACTTCTGCATGTATTCACATTATATGGACCATGTTTCCACCTGGTGAAACTAGAGGCTGCACGGAACTCAGGCTACAATACAACCATTTTGTTCTGCTCTAACGATTCAATTTATAGATTCTACATCAAAATAGTTCGTTTTTATTGTTTCCAATGATAACGTCACCTTAAGTGGAGGAATGCAAACCTGTTTTCAAATGTAAGGTTTTGAATGTGTTTGACATTTCTCAGTAATGACAACCTCAGACGCCTACTATGATTCATGCTATGCCTTCAGTGGTAACTCAAATGCTTACATGGACTCGTATGTTTTATTTCATATCTAACAGAAGTAAGAGAGAAAGAGATGGGGAAGTGAGGAAAAAGGGAGATGAGGATGAGAGGGAGATGTGGAAGAGAGGGATAGGAAGGAGAGGAGAGATATTTGCGAGTTGCATACTGATTCTGAGTTTTCTCGATTAATAGCTTATATAGACAATACCATGCTTAAATAGACTCCTAAGTTATTATTTCATATGTGACATATGTAAGAAAAGGGAGGGAAGAGTCAATTATATTGAGTAATTGATTTCATATTGGAACATTCATTTCTCAAACCTATGTTTTATGGAAGAGGAAATGTATTTCTGATAAAATAATCCTTTATCAAATGGTGAATTAATATAACATTTAGAATAATTGAGAAAGGGTTATATCCACAGGGACTAGCTCACATTTAACTTAAAATAACATTTCTCTGCTTTGGACTGATGAGTATATGATTCTTGCATGTTAAATGACTAACACAAACCTTACATTTATGCATGTACATGTGTCAGGAAGGCTCCCAAATAATTCTGAGGGGCCTATCCTATTTTTGTAATTGAATGATAATGTGCTAATCCATTACCTTGAGTTGTCTGCACTCAGGAAAATATCCCTATCAAGTGTTAACCCAATAACTAGGACAGCTCTGAAGGCCAAGGGTCAGAGAGAGAGGATCACACTCTGCGGCTGCAGAGCACCCCATCCACGGGCAAGGAGGCACGAGGTCGTTCGAGATGAGAGGATTCTAATCTTCAACTTTCTGATGAGATGGGATGCTTCTTCATCTTTCTGCTCGGTGGGCTCAGGCAGACAACTCTACAGGACGAGCGATGGTTTCAGAGGCATCTGGATGTGCCACTTGGAATAGGCAGGTGCACTGCTCTCAAGCAGATAGCAGAAGGAATACAGGCAGATGAGCCTCTGTTTCACTGGGAGATCATAAAGTGCTCACTGAATTGAGCCACAAAAGCAGAGCAATTGGGGAGGTGAAATATGGCGCTCTGATGAAGAAGAGTTTTGAGCCAATCAGCACCTCAGTGCTAATCTACAGTATCAGGATGCCTTTACACACCAGACATTCTGTGTCATAAAGAGAGGAGGAGAACGAGTCAGGAGGACATGTTCTTCTAGCTCTTGTACAAAGATAACATTTGAATTGAATGATCAGATGTACAATTAATGATTGTTTTTGTATTCCAGATGAACAGATATGTGTTAAATAGTGGTGATAAATATATTTTGTCAGATCAGATTACACTTTCACACTAAACAAATAAATAAATTGATATTTTCAGATTTATAAGGTATTGAACAATAAGATATTTCTAATATTATAACAGACAATGTTACTATCCTTAATCATTAAGAAGTGGCAAAGGGTCAACGGGTCATGGTAGTGAGTTGTTACAGACCCCCCTCAGCTGTCAAAGACTCCTTGTCTTCACTAGCAAATCTTTTATCACAACTAGACTACAAGGAAATAGTGCTACTTGGAGATTTTAACTGGGACTGGTTAACTGCAGTGTCAGAGGATTTTAAAAACCTTTGTATCTCTTTGAATGTTACTCAGATTGTTAACAGTCCTACTCGCCCAAATATTAAGTCCCCTAATAAATCCTCCCTAATTGATCTCATTCTAACTAATGTTCCCGATAAATATTCATCTGTGGGAGTATTTGCAAATGATCTGAGCGATCACTGTGTTGTAGCCACAATTAGGGACACTAAGGTCCAAAAGGTTAAACCTCGCATTATCATCAAGAGAGACAAAAAACATTTTGTTGAGCAGGGTTTTGTGCATGATCTGTTTGATTTTGATTGGGGTAAAATCGATCTGTGTGCTGATGTGGAAACCGCATGGTCTTATTTTTATCTTGGTTTTATGGAGGTCATTGATAGACATGCACCCCTGCGTAAATTTAGAGTAAAGGGACGAGACAATCCTTGGTTTTCTGCTGAGCTGTCTAGTCTCCTTCATGAGAGAAACAAGGCCTGGGCAAAGGCTAGGCAATCAGGCTCAGAGGTAGAGTGGCTGCGTTTTAGGCAGCTAAGGAATAGCTTCACTTCAAATGTCAAAAGTGCAAAGTCGAAGTACTATTTGTCAGTTACCACAGAAAACCTAAATAATCCTGGGAAATTTTGGAAAGCAATAAAATCGATATCCACCGGTGAGATCCGTAATGAGCTACCTCCGTGCCTTACCACAGCATCTGGCACTATATCGGACAGGGCCACTATGTTAAATTGCTTTAATGAGCATTTTGTGTCCTGCGTTTCTATGTTTGATTCTGTGACTAACTCTGCTTCTGTGAACACCCCAATCCGTGACTCTGAACAATGTGTTCTGGAAAACCCTTTCAGTTTTACTCCTTTTACTGTCAATGTTGTTCATGAAGCCTTATCTAAGCTAGATCCTAAGAAACCGGCTGGCCCGGACAACGTAGAGCCTTTCTTTTTAAAGATAGCTGCAGATTTTATTGCTCTTCCTCTTACTACTCTTTTTAACCTCTCCCTCAGCACAAATGCAATTCCAAAAGTATGGAAGTCAGCTTATGTCTTGCCTTTACTAAAAGGAGGGGAGGCAACTATTTTAAATAACTATAGGCCAATCTCTAAATTGTCAGTTCTGGCGAAGGTGCTCGAACGCCTAGTGAGTGAACAGGTAAAGGAGTTTTTATGTAAAAATGATATCCTGTCTAAACATCAGTCAGGCTTCAGAAAGCAACATAGTACCATCACTGCCACAATGAAAGTGGTGAATGACATTACGAGTATTTTAGACAATAAGCAGAGTTGTGCAGCTCTATTTATTGACCTTTCCAAAGCGTTTGATACCGTCGATCATCGCATCTTAAAGCAGAGGCTACTCAGTATCGGCATATCCAGCCATGCAGTGGGTTGGTTTGTGAACTACCTCTCTGAAAGGTCCCAATGTGTTCACTTTGATGGGCTGTCTTCTGAGTGGTTAAACATTACTAATGGTGTTCCTCAAGGTTCTGTTTTAGGTCCACTTTTATTCTCCATATATATCAACAGTTTAGGTGAAAATGTGGATGATGCTACTTTACATTTTTATGCTGATGATACCGTGATGTACTGTGCAGGTCCCTCCATTAAGGAGGCTGGTGTTAAATTACAGGCTGTTTTTAACATTATTCAGACTCAGCTTGCTGAACTTAAGCTTATTTTAAATGTTGATAAAACCAAGTTAATGCTATTTTCAAAAGCTAAAAAGACACCAGAGCCTGTTTTGGATATTGTTACTATGCAAGGACAAGTACTTGAAGTGGTTACCAGTTATAAATACCTAGGTATCTGGCTTGATGATTGTCTTACTTTTAAACTTCATGTCAATAACCTGCTTAAAAAGCTGAGGGTTAGACTAGGTTTCTTTTTCAGAAACAAGTCCTGTTTCTCTTTTGAAGCCAGGAAAAGGCTAGTCACTGTGACCTTTTTACCTGTGCTGGACTATGGTGATTTGATCTATATGAATGCACCTGCCCATTGCCTGGAAAAGTTAGATGCCGCCTATCACAGTGCCCTGAGATTTGTTACTAACTATAAAGTACTTACTCATCACTGTACCCTGTATGCCAAGGCAGGTCTGCCTTCACTAACTGTACGGAGGCTCAGTCATTGGTACATGTTCATTTACAAAGCCATGTTGGGTAAACTACCTTTTTATATCTGATCTCTCGACGAATTGAAAGTACATATTGCCTGAGATCTCATGATGTTGTTTTATTAAATGTGCCAAGTGCTAGGACTGTCTTAGGGAAGAAAGCTTTTAGTTGTGCAGCTCCACTAAATTGGAACAGTCTGCAAACATGTTTAAAACTGAGCACTTTGGTTCCCCTGCATCATTTTAAAACTCGGCTGGGTGACATGCTGTTTGATACTCATGGTACCTGTCTCTGTAAATAGAGTTTGTAAACTGTACCCTGTACATTATGTTGTATGTCATCCATATTGTTGTTTTTATGTTACATGTGTAACTAATGTCCTGCAGGTCACCCTTGAAAAAGAGATCTTTTGATCTCAAGGGGCTTTCACCTGGTTAAATAAAGGCTACAAACAAACATTACCAGGTAAAATGTACAACGAGGAAACCAGATTACAAGGCTCCCAATTCAGCGATTGAAATTTATTACAGTTGATACTGTAATGGCAAACTTTGTATATATGTAGTTTAAGGTTTCTTATAGTGCAGACTTTCTATAAGACCATACATGGACACATCCACTGCAGTTCCTAGAATGATGTGTTCTGCTTGTAACCTTTACTAGCACTTTCAGCTATTTCTATAATAATATATTTCTGCTTAGGACCTCTGTCAGCATTTTGCAAGTGTGTCTGTAATGATGTATTGACACTCATGACCTTCAAAAATGTCGAAGTAAGGTCTGGGTGATGTGTTTTAGTTCATGTCCTCTGTCTCCCTGGAAAGTGACATTTAAGGTCGCCTGAGGTCTGAACTTGATGAGGGGGCTGGGTACCAAGCGCAGGGCAATGGGCAAGTTCCTGTTTAGTTTCCCTGTCTTATAATCAAGTTCCCCATTTCTTAGCCCTCCATCTGTTGCTGACAAGTTTCCTCACTTCCCTCTTGCTGAACAGGCCCCTGGTTCGATCTATTAGTGATTGACAGTTTCAGTTCCTTTGGAAAGCTTATCTCTCCTGCCAGGGCCCCTCCTAATGAGTGACGGGATGTTGTTGAACTGACCAAAATCCTATATAACCTGTATGCATTTTCTACTCTGCGCGCACTCTCTCAGGATACCTTGTGTTCTGTGAGACCTGTGTCTTTGAGGCCTCAAATAAATAACCCGAAAGACAACTCTGTCTGTTTCACCATTTATTGTTTGATATTTCTGAATGGGGAACTCCACAGTATTGACTAGGTCTAAGATTTCCATAACAATACTCTGAATAAAGAACAGATGTTTTGATATTGATTACAGTTGACACTGAATAAAGAACAGATGTTTTGATTTTTTCCATTTCAGGTTGTTATACAATAAAATGTCTGATTCTTCCTTTTCAGATTGTTAAACATTTTGAGAATTGTTTCGTTTTCCCTTCAGATTTTGAAATGACATAATGATTGATAGTTGAAGTAATGTAATTATGTTATCGTGCCTTACTCTTGAATAAAGCGTAATGAAGTAAACGTATAGTAATGTTAAAGATTGAGGACACTGTAACTTTACAGATTACAGATTGATCGATTCATCACTGTGAATTTATACCTTAACTGGGAATTTTAGCTGGATCTCTCATGATTCTGATTTTATACCTCAATTGGATTTCTTATAATCCTAAATTCTAATTGTGTTTTTAATAAGTAATTGCCTTGAAGTAAATCTTTGAGATGTAAGCTGAATTAGAATTTGTGTTTGATGAATGAGATTAACTGAGTGATAAATGATAAAAGATCTTATTTTTGAAACATATATTTTGCTATTGGGTATGGTATATGGTATATGGGTTTGCTATTATATATTATATTTTACTTCTGAACAGAGTGTGAGAGCTTCGGAAGTAAACAAGGACAGAGTCAATCTTTATCTTGCACCTGAATTCACTCCTTTACTTTCCCAAGGAATATTTCACACAAACTATTCTTTCCCAGACAATCAAACATTGTACACAGATATATTGGTGCCTGAGATTATATTGGCCCCAGAAAGAACCTTGAAAAGAATATGTGTGTGTGTGCTGGTATCTGGGTCAGTGAGTGTAAATGAGAATGTTATATATAGGATTACTTGAAAACAGTCCCAAATAATACATGTTCACTTCAATACAGATTAAAAGAATACATGTTTACTTTAATACAGTATAGAACAATATCTGTTAGGACTTGCACTTGATAGAACATTGCCTCGATGTCCCCCATGAAAGCAATTTGTTCTTGGCGGAATCTAAGCAGAACTCCAATGAGAGTGTTCGCCAGGTCTGGACCTTGGAGAAGTTCCTTGTTAAGAGATGTACCTTTGCATGATGCAGTGCAGTCAAACACAATTCTAAGTTTGCGCTTTTGTTGATGGGAAACACCGTGGTGAGGTATGTACCATATCTGTCCATCATTCCTGTTAAGCTGTTCTGGTGGCACTCTCTGCATAACCATTTTTTAACACATCCTCCATGAATGTTTTGTATTCCATGGCATATTCTGCATCCCTCTTAAACCTCTTTAGGAGATTTAGAGTACGTTGTTTTACCATTTCATAGTTGTCAGGCACAACTATGTCCTTTTTTCGAAAAGGCAAGGGTAGATGATAGTGTCCATCCTTGAGTTCTACTGAGCTTGATGCTATCTCCATGAACCTTTTGTGTTCACCTGACATTTCCTTCTTCTCTTCATAATCTTTTTCCGAGAAGTCCTGATTGTATTGTGTGATGAGGAGATCATTCAGGTTGGCTACTGATATTCTGTTGACCATTGTGACCACAGGTCCGGATTCCACAGCAGTACAAGCGTTGAGTGGTCCATTTACCACCCATCCAAACACTGTGCTGACTGCATAGGGTCCATTTCCTTGACTTCTTATTATGTCCCAAGGTGCCATTGCCTTAGGAACATCAACTCCTATTAGAAGCTCTATGTCAGCATCAATTTATTTCAGCTGTATGTCACTTAGATAAGGCCATCTTTCCAGATCCTTTTGGGCTGGCCGGAAGTGTACTGGTAGAGAAAGTAGAGCCTGTCATGACTGCTAGCTGTTTTATCCTCAATAAGGTGTTTGAAAGCTCACATAAAGGACTGATATTCAAGTGGATCACCATAAGAAAGTAGAGCCTGTCATGACTGCTAGCTGTTTTATCCTCAATAAGGTGTTTGAAAGCTCACATAAAGGACTGATATTCAAGTGGATCACCATCAAACACTTTTATCTCCATTGCTGGTAACAAGGTAAGTTTTTGCTGCATAATGATGAGGTCAGCAATATCTCTCTGTCTCTGTATAATAGTGTCCAGGTTATCATGGGTTTTATTGTGTTGGGTGGAGCTATGCATTGTGGACATTTTGAAAGGTCTAAACTGTGTCGTGGGTTGCTGAGGGCGGCGAAGATTAATGACAGTCCTCTGAAGTGGTGTTTTAGGCACTGCACCCAATGGCATGAACTCCATGGCTGAAATGTCAGGATCCAACGTGTCTGTGCTTTTTTCTTTGCTTTCCTCCAGATCTAAGCATTCATTCCATCTTGAATTTGATCATCCATTTTTTCCTCCACGCCAATGCTTTGCGAAACCTATATTTTAGCAGCAGATGCTGCAATTTCTGTGTCCAGTTCCATTTGTTCCAGTTCAGCTTTTAGTGTTACTTGTTGTAATAGCAGTGCATGTTTGTCCTTTAATCCAGCTGCTCTGGCTAGCAGGGCAGCCTTTTCAGCAGACGCTCTTCTACATGCTGAGGAGACTGAAGAGGTTTTTGAGCTCCTTGACTTGTGTGAAACATTAGAGATGCTGTCATGGGGATGAATCTTTGATTGTGCAATTTTTTTCTCTTTTCCACACATCCACATCTTTCATACAATATCCAAAATGTGTCATTTTTGGCTCAAACCAGTCCACATGATCCTGTTCTCTCTCTTCCTCTGATAAAAGCTGCTGTACGGATCCATGAACACTGCAGAAGTCAGTTATATTTGGTTGAAACATTTCCAAAGCTTCATTCACATGTTCCACATTCCCATCCTCCACAAGCAAGGCCTTCATTTAGTTCATTTTCCTTGTGCATGCTCCTAATTTCCCACTACGTGAGGCTTTGAGTGATTTTAACAATGTTTCTGCGTCAGCAGAAGTCCTGGGATCGTCCGACATTATTTATTTATTTATTTGTTTTTAGGCCGTGCTTAAAAGACGTTGCGCTCCTTTAATGAGTCTCACAGAGCACGCCTACTGGCTTCCTTTGTTGCACAAACAAAATCAATCACATTATTTTCACAGACACAGGTATTTACATTCCTCCTCCAATGTGTGCATCGCCGTTATAATTTCCTCTTAGACTTTAACAAATCCGACATTCCATTCAATGCGTACACGGATTTATTCCATTTATTTACTCACGACCGGCCCAGTCTGTCAGCTCCGGTGTGTCCCTCTTTTCCGGTGATCCAAACGGTGTGTGTCTCTTCCTTACGGAGTTTTTCGACTTGATGTTGTGGCATCCAAGGTTTCCTTATGCCACTATAGAGCGGGGTTGACGACACGCAATCCAAAGCAATAAGCAGCCGAAGGTTTTCAAGTCAAAAAATGTAATTTATTAACAAAAAAGTATTGACTTAAATAATCTCAAAATAACTAATCTAAATCAATATTTCGGCGATATACTTTCTTATATAAACTATACTTTGCAGTCCAATTTGCAACACTAACTTCTGTTTACAATTTGCGTCGAAAAACTGTTCCGCTCCCCGTCTCATCAGGGGCCTCATTTATAAAGGGATATACGCTCAAAAATGGCGTACGCCAGTTTCTACGCAATGTTTGCGATTTATAAAATACTAACTTGACGGGAAAACGTGCGGTCCTCCACGCAAACTCTAACCCATGTGTACGCACTAAGCACAAAAACGGGAGAGACGAGAAACTGCGACACCGTTGGCAGAACGAAGAATGGAGAGAAATATGTGGAAATAATACCATAAATAAAATGTTACCTCTCATTTATCATATATGAAGAATTCATTTTCAAACATTGATTAAAGCCCGTTCAAATCCAGTTTTGGACAGTATGCCGTTCGAGGCTCGGCGTAACCCTCGGAGCACACTCTCCAATCACAGAGCTTGAGGACTATCACGGGGTTTGTCAAACAGAGCACATGGTGTAGTCCAAACGATAGCTGGGGATTCTGGGTAGTGTAGTGTCTTCTGCCATCCTTTACTCCGAAAAAATATTTGTTTCTCCGAATCGAAGGGGAAAAATACAAAAGCATTGCACACAATTTAAACCAATCAATGTTGTGTAATTAACAAGGATAATCTGGTGTTTTTTTAGTCGATGAGTAGTGCAGATATCACTGTCAAATCAATCGACAGTAAGGGGAATACTTACTTCCGGATGTACAATTCTCCGTTATCCAATGAGAATGGACGCTCACATTGCCTTTAAGGGCAGCCGACACAAACGAACGCCGTGCTTCCATGAGCGTCCATAGAAGCATATGGACATCCCGGAAAGCTGAAAATGGACGCTAAGGCCCCCCCCCCCTTGCGTTGAAAATGGACGCTAAGGCCCCCCCCCTTGCGTCGGAAAAAGCCGACACAGGACTTGACATAACGTCAACATAGGCCGACCTGGGAGTGAGGATGTGTTGACTAAGCACAAAAACGGGAGAGACGAGAAACTGCGACACCGTTGGCAGAAGGAAGAATGGAGAGAAATATGTGGAAATAATACCATAAATAAAATGTTACCTCTCATTTATCATATATGAAGAATTCATTTTCAAACATTGATTAAAGCCAATCTTAAAATGATTAAACAAACGCCTGTTTGAGACTCCTCACTGCACACAAAAACATAACTTGGAGAAATAAATAAATACGGATATGTTATTTAAAACCACCTCGAATATGTTGTGTTAATGTTATGAAATTGTTTTTCATCTAAACTGACGCCGTTTTGTATTTCTATAGGTTGTAGATACGAGCATGGTTTTATATACCATCATGTTTAATCGTGTTGTATTCCGTTTGCCAAGACTTGATAAGTCGCTCGTAAAACGCAGGAGGTATGGAAGCTAAGAACACCATATGTGGTAAATTGTACAGCTGATATAACACAACACATTAGTTGTATTTCCTTTAACTGGTGGATATAGAGTTGCTGCGGGGGGGTTGAGACGCACAGGCTGCAGTGGAGACGCTGCGCACAGCTGATCGACAGCTGGAACACAAACCACCAAATACAAAAACATAATTCAGATCCAGTCGTCATGACTCCACACCGGGGAGATTCCCCGTTCACTTCGTACAGTTTCTCATCAAGGGGGTGTCTCCTGTCCCCGGTACAAACACACTGCCTGAGGAAGGCTATGTGTATTGTTTTTGTCATTAACCTTTTTCGGGCCATTTATTTATTTATTTTGGTGACAATCCGACCTCCATGCTGCGACTCTGGTTCAAACTGCATCCACCAAACAATATGATTTATCTCGACCTCCCCAAAATAACCAAAATCTGACACGGTGTGAGATGTCTGTTTTAGCTGTTCTGTCGTCATTTCCTGCTATCTTCTTCATAAAGTCAGTAGGCTTGTTTGAGACGCGTTGCGGCTCGCCTCGAAAGTAGACGAGAATAGCCGATCGCAGCCGGGGGAGGTCTCAAAAAGCTCGCCTGAAGTCGGACAGCTCGGAGTCGGCTTCGTCTTCTTCTTCTTCTTCTTCTTCTTCGCCTTCTTCTTCTTCTTCTCTCGGTTTTTTGGCGGATTGCAAACAACTTTAAGGTGCATACCGCCACCTCCGGAGTCGGCTTGACTCGGTTTGCATTTATAAAGAATGCACACATGTGTTTAATCGTTAATGTCAGATATGCAGTGCTGGAATTGGGCCGGTACTCACCGGTACGCAGTACCGGCACTTCTGGTTCTGACCCATGGAGTACCGGCACTTCTTGCTCAGTACCGGCATGCTGGCGGTACTCCGGTACTCATGCACCGTGCCAGTACTCAACACTCTCCCGCCGTTCTTATTATACATCCATATATATATATATACAGCCGCCCGGTACTCAGTAGATGCGTCATGAGGTGCCGAACGGACATTCTCATCGCTCTAACCGCTGGAGTTTCACAGCGGCTGTCAGCTGTTTACTCCTGTCATTCAAACAGAACGTGCTGGAGAGGGGGCGGGGCTTATATTCTTCATGTAAATACTGTGGTGGAAACGACTATGTCAAAATTAACCTATTTGACCGTGATTTAATAGTAATACACGTTTCAAAATAATAATAATAATAATAATGCCGAAGTAACAACATACTGAAAACTGTTAGTAAAACCATGTTTTAATGCTTTACAATTTACATACCTAGATGCACGTGTGTTGTGTTTATGCAGTGCAACTCCCACCCAGTGGGTGGCTATGTAGAGTGATAGAACAGAGCAGGCACGCCCCCGAGAGAAGGAAAGCAAGTCACGTCACAAATTAGCATTTCTAAAATGTTAGCGTGGATTAATAAAAGTGCAAAAAGACAGCGGTTGTCGCCGGAAGAAACTTCAAATACAGAGAATGCTGTGCCTGTGTTGGAAATTGTGTCTGATGGGGAGCTTTCTTTGGTTGATCCTCCTGCTCCAAGTTCTAGTGCATTAGCATTAGCACTAGCTCCGCCGCCTCCTCCAGAGCCTCTAACGTTAGCTGCTGCTGGCGCAACTGCCACCACCAACACCGGGCAAAGCGATGCACCTGACTGCTGGACAACGGACCAGGTGCAATATTTTTGCAAGACCAATGCATGGCTCCTTCTTAAAGATAAGAAGCTAGGATGTCGGATATGCAGAGATGTCAAATCTTTGGGAATACACACTGGACAAGGACTGAAACTGTCAACTGAATGGGGTGAGTGTGCAGTGTCTCATTTCGGTGTTGACAAGGGCAAACAACAAGCTAGCCTGAGAAAAAAAAATCAAAGAACATAAAGAATCACAAGCCCATGTAAAAGCTGCTGACATCCTTACATCTGCTTCACGTGAAACTATTCAACATCAAGTGCAGTCTATGCATAAATCTGAATTAGACACCACTATCAGAGTTTTTCGAACGGCATATAAAATTGGCAAACATAGCCGGCCATTCACAGACATGCCAATTGATTTCAATGTACAGAAACTGAATGGGCTGAACGTGGGCAGGGTTTTGCACTCCAATAAAACCTGTGGCGAAATCATCGACCACATAGCTCATGAGCTGAAGAAAAAAATGGCAAAAGACATTACAGAAAACCAAAGAAAACTCTGTGTTTTGGTCCATGAATCTACCACTATTAGTGGTAAAACGGTGCTTGTTGTGTGTCTACGCTCAGCATTAGCTGATGCTGAGCCCGAAACGTTTTTTTGGGAACTGATCGAGTTGGATGGAACAACGGCTGATGACATCACAAAGGCGTTAATGGAGTGTCTTGGAAGAGATTTTAACGAGGACTTTTTAGGTCAGTGTTTCGTTTCTTTTGCATGTGATGGGGCTTCAGTCATGCTAGGGAAGAGAACAGGCGTTGCTACCCAGTTGTGTAGTAAATTCCCAAGCCTGTTTGTGTGGCACTGCTCCAATCATCGTCTAGAGCTGGCAGTTGGGTATGTGGTCAAGGAGGTCTCAGGGCTCAATCATTTCCAGATCTTTTTTGACAAACTCTATTCCTTGTTCCATGCCTCCCCCAAAAATCAGAGGCAGTTAGCGCAGTGTGCGCAAGCAGTCGGACAGCGTCTCCTGGTGATAGGGCGTGTTTTGTCCATCCGCTGGGTGGCTTCAAGTGAAAGGAGCGTCAGAGCAGTCTGGGAAAACTACCGAGTGCTTCATGATCACTTCACAAAGGCTGCAAACGACACGAGCAGGGATTCCAGAGACAGAGCAAAGTACAAGGGCCTGGATGATGTGCTCACATCTGCAACGTTTGTCAGCAATCTGGGACTGATGTACGATGCGCTCACAGAGCTCAGCGACCTCTCTCGGCAACTCCAAAAAAGAGAGATGACACTGCCTACAGCAGATAGGCTCTTAACTCGAGAAATACGAGTTTTTTAATCCATGGTCACCATGCCTGGCCCACACATGACTACAGTTCATACAGCTCTAGCTGAGAAGTCCTTCAAGGGTGTTGCCCTGCGTGAGAATGGTAGGCTTGTACAGATTCATGCTGGTCAGTTTTTCCGCAGTATGGTAGAGAATCTGAGACACAGAATGACTTCCACAACCTCCTCTCATGTCAGCACAAGAGAAATCCCATTACATGGCCGGGAGGCCCGGGACAATCAGCTAATCCAGGACATGAAAGTTATCCATCCTGGAAGTTGGCCTGAAGAGGAGTTAGACGTACAGTATGGGGACGTAGAGGTGCTACGTTTGTGCGAAGTGCTGAAAGTGGACAGAAGAGAGACTGTTCAGGGCTTTCGCGAATACAAGGAAACCAGGGCATCCCATACACCTGCTGCCATGGAGCCTCTACTGAAAGCAGTCCGAACCATCGCTGTCTCCACTAGTGAGTGTGAGCGGGCATTCAGCTGCATGAACGATATCCTTACTGCAAAAAGGAATGTTCTCTCTGTCAGCCGACTGTCCAGCCTGGTTTTCATTAAATGTAATGGACCATCACTAGGACAGTTCAATCCGGAACAGTATGTGAGGTCCTGGCTGGCAAAGGGAAGGAGAAGTGCTGATGAAAGAGCCTGTCCAGCTCCAGCCCCTGATACTGATGTCCCCAAGGCCTTCTGGAGCCTTTTCTAACAATGTGAAGTATATTGCAAAGCAGCTCACCCAGTGAGAAGACTTTTGGCATAATGTGCCGATTTGTACAGATCCTGGAGATAGAAGGACTTCAGACCAACCAGGGAGTTATCTGATCAGCTTGGTGTTCAATGTAACTCTTTACCATGGCTCAGACTTTGTTACTTGCAGTTACAGTTTCTCATTTTAGATTGTGCAAATTTTGCATTTGTTTTTACATGTTCTTTGTTCATGCTCTTTATCATTTTTCTGAGTTGGAAAGTTAGATTGCATCATAGTTTACTTTATACATATTTGTATTCTTCAGTGGTGAAGTATATTGCAAAGCAGCTCAGCCATGTGAGAAGACTTTTGGCACTTTTTCGTTTTTCGTTTTCTGAGTTGGAAAGTTAGATTGCATTCAAAATGTACAGAAATACTTAATTTTGTTAAAGCTTTTTATAAAAAATGCTTCTGACCAGAGCTTTGTTTCCTTGTCATTAATGTTGAACACCACCAGAGGGGCTCTCACCTGAAAGGTCTCTGCTTCATGTGTCTTCAGCAGAAGATCTAGACTTTGATTGCTATATTTTCAGTTAATATTGACCTTACTGAGCTTTAGCCATATCCGCTGCCTATCATAAAAAATGTTAAGTACAGTGAACCTTTCTAAAATATACAGTAGTAAAGAGACAAACCCACCAGCATTATAGTAGCCAAATTCTTGTTTGTGGGCTGTATATATAAAATTGACTTGAAAAAGTTGCTGATTTTAGAGTACTGGAACCTTTTTCATTCCAATTCAAGCACTGCAGATATGTACTAAGTAAATACATTTGTTCCTGCTCAAGATTAGATTCTACTTTATTGTTATTGCACATATTAGAGGTACTGAGACAACGAAATGCAGTTTAGCTTCTAACCAGGTGCAACAAGCAGTAAAGTGAAAAGTAATGTACACAATCTACAGAATAAAATATAGAATTAATTGAATGATGAATAAACAGTGAGGGGTATGAATACACTAGATATACACAGCAGCCTGAGAGCAGTATGAACAGTATGAATGAATATGCTAAGATATATAAAGTATGAAAACGGTAAGCAGTGCAAGTATAGTCTAAAATATATAGATATTAATTTCATGATGATAAACATTGTGGAACAATGATGAAAAATGGGAATGGATGTGGCGACGTAAAACTGACACAAAACAACAACAAACTTTTGCCGAGCCAATTGGAGGGTTTCATCAGCAGCACGTGGTAAAAACCACCAATGAGCGCTCAGCTCGAGATACCAGCGAGTCGTTTCCCATCAAGCATTTCGCTTCCGCAGCCCGTGGAGAGCAACTGCGCCGCCTCGCCTCGCTCTCAAGGCTGCGGGCGTCTTTGTCCCGCGAGATTTCAACGTCTCATGTAGGCGAGCCTCCAGGGGCCTCATTTATAAAGCGATATATACGCTCAAAAAATGGCGTACGCCAGTTTCTACGCAATGTTTGCGATTTATAAAATACTAACTTGACGGGAAAACGTGCGGTCCTCCACGCAAACTCTAACCCATGCGTACGCACTAAGCACAACAACGGGAGAGACGAGAAACTGCGACACCGTTGGCAGAAGGAAGAATGGAGAGAAATATGTGGAAATAATACCATAAATGAAATGTTACCTCTCATTTATCATATATGAAGAATTCATTTTCAAACATTGATTAAAGCCAATCTTAAAATGATTAAACAAACGCCTGTTTGAGACTCCTCAGTGCACACAAAAACATAACTTGGAGAAATAAATAAATACGGATATGTTATTTAAAACCACCTGGAATATGTTGTGTTAATGTTATGAAATGTTTTCTCATAAATGATGCGGTAAGCAGGAGGACAGAATTACGTCTAAACTGACGCGTGTTGCATTTCTATAGGTTGTAGATACGAGCATGGTTTTATATACTATCACGTTTAATCATGTGTTATGCCGTTTGCTAAGACTTGATAAGTCGCTCGTAAAACACAGGAGGTATGGAAAATAAGAACACAATATGTGGTAAATTGTACAGCTAATATAACACAACACATTAGTTGTATTTCCTTTAACTGGTGGATATAGGGTTGCTGCAGTGGAGAGGCTGCGCACAGCTGATCGACAGCTGGGACACAAACCACCAAATACAAACAAATAATTCAGATCCAGTCGTCATGACTCCACTCCGGGGGGATTCCCCGTTCACTTCTTACAGTTTCTCATCAAGGGGGTGTCTCCTGTCCCCGGTACAAACACACTGCTTGAGGAAGGCTATGTGTATTGTTTTTGTCATTAACCTTTTTCGGGCCATTTATTTATTTATTTTGGTGACGATCCGACCTCCATGCTACTACTCTGGTTCAAACTGCATCCACCAAACGATATGATTTATCTCGACCTCCCCAAAATAACCAGAATCTGACACGGTGTGAGATGTCTTTTTTTAGCTCTTCTGTCGTCATTTCCTGCGATCTTCTTCATAAAGTCAGTCAGAATGAATGAATGAATGGGCGTTTCTTTGACTATTTATAGGAAAATATGGGCGTTACATTAAGCCCGCAAAAGCTGCACCGCATTTCGAGTCGGTTGTGATTTATAAAGGGAAACCGGCGTAGGAAGTGCCGTACGCACTTTCCTCGCCGGTACGCAATATTTGGTGAATCGGAAAATGTCGGAACATTTCTGTAGGCTACCTATTTTTTGGATTTCTACTACGTAAGCAACCTTCCCACGTGAATCCTACGCACGGCGTTATAAATGAGGCCCCAGGTCTCAGAGCCCCGCGGCTGTCCTCAATTACCTCACTTAAATAAACACCGGAAGGTACAAGGAAACAGATCATATTTACGATTTAAAATGAACAATCATTTCATCAAAAGATATTCACCATGGAGAAATCAATCATTTTCCATCATTAATTCATTTATCAAATGATGAATCTAAATAATAACTTTGACTTCATTGTGGCTCTAACAGTAACCTATATAAATGTTTTATTTATATAGGGTGCCTATTGTGAAAAAACGAAACACTATTTGGAAGGGGGTTTACTGAAGCGTGTTTAAGAATATGCCTTTTTTAAAAGAACATTTCTATGACAACCAAAGTGGCCCAGGCTTTCTGGCATAGTGGCTAAATTATATTGCAAGAAAGGAACCAAAAACTTGGTAGTCAACTTGATGAAGATCGTTGTAGGGAAAACATAACCCTGATGAACCACAGCAGTGAGAGAGAAATCATCCTGCAGAAGATGAAGGAGACTTTTGAATTTAGACAGCAGCTTCTCCACTATCCTGAAGAGTCTCACACTGTTCTCACAGTATTTCCAAGGCTGCTTGATATTATTACGTTTTCTCTAACTGCAGTTCATTACTTTAGGCTTGGCATGTGATTGATTGTCAAATGTGTCAATTTAATACATGTATTTTATTTGTCTGTGTTGCTTTAGATTATTCAAGATTTCAGCCTCCGCTTAAGCTAAACTGCTTAAGAAGTGGCCCTTATCCTAAAGGGAAGATCATAAGAGAAGCAGAGAGCCTTACTGCTTCCCCAGTTCTCCAGAGTTTGCTGAAGTCGGCCAGGAGTGATGAATCACCAGAGGAAGGTCCAGGTATTAGCTCACAGTCTAATAAGCCATGGACGGTCACATGGAGTTGGTTAGATTGCTTTGAAGTGTAGTTCTCAATAGAAAGATACAAGTGATACAAGCGAATGTATGTTTTTCTTACGGAATGGGACAGTGATATGGCATTGTTCCTGCTGCTCGTGCATATGCTTCCACCACAGCCGACTAAAAAGATAACGCAGAAGATCAGCGAAGCACAAGCCCTGGACCATCTAGTTGTGTTTCACAAGGCATGTGCCAGTCTAAAGTGCATATTTAAGTGGGAAATGTAGCGTATTACATTAAAAAAAATTCTGAAGTCATGCAGAAGCCTTGAGGAACATCTTCGTCTCATATATCCTGCAGAATGAAGCACTACATTCAAAACTACTTAAACATTTACCAAAACCAAACTGTTGCCCTAAATGGCAGACACTTCATTTATTGTACAAGACACTTTGTCCAACCAACGTCACACCATTGTGCTCAATCTATGCACACACATCTTTTATGGTGTTCTGTGTGTAGAGAATTCTGCAAATAAAGATTGTTCAAGTCTACAAAAATATGTGCAGAAACACATACTGTTGTTATACTTTTGCTTTTCTCCAAAACAAATTGGTGCTACATTCATGCACAACACATAATTATAGTTGTGTAAACAAAAATGATGCCTCTGTCAAATACAGTAAATGGAAAGGAAAACTTTGAGGAAAAAGAAATACAAAAAATCTATTAACCAAAAACAGAGGAAAGAAAAGTGCTTAGGCTGTTTTTTTACCACCTCACTGGGTCTGACCACAGCTCCTAATCAACCTGCAGAAGAAGCATGCACCTTTAGGCCTGACGGTCATACAGCTCCAACAGTTATGCTGCAAATAACTCTTCAACTGACTTCAGTTCACCCTCCCTCAGCTCTACCTCTTCCTCTTGCTGCTGTCAATGTTGTAAAAATGTCTTACATGGAGTATCTGGTGCTTGTTGTGGAATATTTTCCAAGGCCCATAACTTTGACCCAGTGTATCAGTTCAAACTGTCCTGACTGAGCACAGGCACCTGTAACCTTGGCTGCTGTGCTCTCAGTGTTTTGTCTCCCTGTTCCTGCCTGTTGGCGTCAGCTGATAGAGGTGTTATCATTCTATCTTGTTATGCAGCATGTTGATGATGCTCTCTGAACTAGCTAAATACATGGGTCTGGGGTAGAGTTCTTCAGAATTGACGTGGCAACTCTACCGTGAAGTCAGAACCTCTGACTCTTGGATTTGTGATGTGAATCCTCCGGCCGTTAACTCCAAATAAACCATCATGTGTTTGACATCAAAGCTACTGCTCCTACCGTGTCTCCTTCCTGAGTCGGTGACTCCCACTGCATAGCTACACAGAAGTTTCCTCTACAGTGCTTACATCCTGGTTGATAAGTCAACAATAAAGCAGTTTGGTGTTTATGTTCATTTATTGGCATATGCATGCAGTGGCGGCGCCAGAGATTTTCTCTAGGGGGTGCTGTGGGGTAGCTTGACGTTTCATAGAGGGTGCTCAAACATTAAGGGTTTCCCATTAATGCACCAGCGCTAGTTTAATTTTCTACTGCAACACTGCCCACACAGTGTACCCGCGACTATTACAATGAAGGCTCGGTAATCAGCTCACGGCATATAGGTGTAAGCAGGGGTAAAGTGCTATTTTTAGTGTGGACCTTACCTCCTCTAGGAGGGTCCTCACCTTTTCTAGTGGGGTCCGGGGGAGCTTGCTTATATTTTTTTAAATATTGAAGTTAAAAGCATCAATCTGGTGCACTTTGAGAGCAAAATGAAGAGATCTATGGATATACTGTATCTCTCAACATACATATGAAACAGAACTGTAAACAGATTTTCTATTTCTTTATAGATATTTTACAAATCACTCCCCTTTTAAAACAAACCGTTTGAGACCCACTGAGATAACTAGACTAAAGTTAACTATCTAAACACTGAGAGTCCTTTACTTCACCTGAGCTGAGGTTATCTGAGACTCTCAGTCTGACAGGAGAGAGTTCTCCCTCCACCTTGTTGTTGAAAAAGCTCCTTATATCCGTTAGCTTGGCTAGCTAGCACCAGATGCTAACCACAACGATCTCCGGTAGATACCCACCGGTGCGCTCTCTCTCTCTCTCGCTCGCTTGCCAGAGCTTGAATTAAACACTGTTGCGGCTTTCACACCAGCGCTTTTCCCTTTCTAGCTCCGAGCTAGAGCTTTTCTGGTTCAGCTCCGGTTTCCCTTTTCTGCTGCCGCTCTGTTCACACCGCCCAGCACCCGACTGGTGCTGCCGCTGCTGCGTCATGACGTCACCGTTTACATCGCTGATTTGCTCCCCAACGGCATTACGGCGCTCACAACAACGGGGAACTGCGTCGGGTCGATGATCGTGTTGCTTTTAATCACACGAAGCCAGATTAAATTGAATAACGACTTCTCCAACCATATACTTTGCTCCAGAGTGCCGTGGTTCATTGTTTATTAATGTGTTTCTGCAGCATTTACCGACCGCTGGCTGCTCTTCCACGGGAGTTTATTCTCCTCCGTTAGCTCCCGGTTAGCTCACACTGCTGCGGCCGCTCTAAAGTATTCACTGTCCGACTCACACAAGCAGCTGATACATATCCCCAGTTCCCCTTAGCCTGTGAATGTGTGTCAGTCTGAATTGACTATGTTTGGTATCACAACGCTGTTATGAAAGTTTCTCTGGTATAAAATGGGTGATGTTGGCATAGCAACCGAAGCTAAACTGACTACTTGCTATTGCTATCCTATTGTGGCATAAACCGTTTTCTACAGGCACATTTTACCGGCGTATTTTTATTATGATTCTACTTGTGATAGTCGGACACGACAACCTGTGCAGCCCATGTATTAATTCCATCCGATAGCTGCTATAATACAAAACGTCTGCCTCTCTCCACAATGATCAATAACAGTGAACGGATGGTCAAAGTAAGGTACAAATAAACAGAATCACACGAAGCCTGGTTAGTGTTGCCTGACTTTATAAAGTGTGTTTATAAGCACTACTGCTTGTAGGCAGGCATGACAGTCGACCCATGTTCAGGGGAGGAGGGTTTAGTTTCCTGCACGCCTCGAAGTAAGAGAGACGTAAGCGACGCCACCTCTTAGCTCCGAAGCTCTTGCCTCTAGACCGACAATTTTTTGGAGCTGGAAGTGAACCCGATTCCGGAGCTAAGAGCCGGCGCCGCTGCGGTGTGAACAGGGAAAACCGGCGCTTTTCAGGCTCCAGCTCCGAGCCGGAGCTGAAAAAGCGCTGGTGTGAAAGGGGCAAGAGACCCAGAAGTAAGCTACTTGTACTCACGAGGCCTACTATGTGCAGAATCCCTCTTGCTTTCAGTTGGTTTTGATTGAGTGTCCACACGTGGACGTTTAAGGACTAAAAAACGATCCATTTGTCACTTTGCTGTTAGCAAATAATTTGGGGCTCCAGCTAACAGGAAGTCACTCAAGTGTCACAAAGTAATTTAGCCTATGGGTAGGTCAAAAATCTAATGGGTGCTGGCCATTGGCCTAATCATATCACCTGTGTTGGCTTTATGTTTTTGGTCAAACATTTGTTTGTTTCACATTTGCATTGATGTAATCAATAATTTTTCAGATTTAATTTAATAAAAATAATAATAATAATTTTCGAAAAAAAACAAAAAACACATATTTCTTGGGGGTACTTAGGGGGTGCTTTGGCAATCCTGGGGGGTGCTTCAGCACCCCCTAGCTCCCCCTGGCGCCGCCCCTGTGTGCATGAGGGCGAACAAGTGAATATGTCAGATTTCTATGGGCATAGATATGTCTCATAATTATTTGTGTGAACATAAAAATAATTTGTGTGTAAATATGTGATTTGTAAATGTAAAACAACATCCACAAATGCATTTAAAAGATTTGCAAACTCACAAATACATTTGCAAGTGTAAAACGGATCTGCAAATACGCTAAATATGTTCACAAATTAAAAAAAAGATCTGTGAATATCTCTTTAACATTTACACCTTTCGATCAGGCATTTGTAAATCCATTTTGTATTTGTGGACCAAAAATGCGCTTGCGGATCTCAAATCTCTGTTCACGGATCTCAAATCTCTGTTCGCGGGTCGTCTTTTTACACACACGGAATTTTGAGACATATTTTCCGCCGGTCTCGGCTAAAATCTACTCGTGTCACTCGGTTATTTTTCGGAAACCACGTGATGGCCTGCTGATGACGACATTTCCGCATGATTTCAAAGTAAGCATGATGGTTTGTTTAATGCTCTGTTTTTGTATTATAATGAACAGTGGAACGTTAGATGCATTCTTCATCACCATCACCATCATCATCATGTTATAGTGATACAGTTAGTTTGTGTTATTGGTTCAATATAGCATATATCGAGCACTTTCGTTGATGTTGAAGTGCAGGCTATAGCCTACGCCACTTTCGGGTCCCGAGGGAGGAGCTGGCAGCGAAGCAGCCCAGATAAAACTCTTTCTTCATTGTTTGTTGTGTATTCAGTCAAGCGGGTCGAAGTTACAAAGCACTTCACATCTTATTAATCGGCCTAATTTTACCTTACCAGTGCAGTAATAAAGTAATCTGTAGAAAAGCACCGTATTTAGGTCAGGGTTATGGTGATGAAGAATACATCTAACGTTCCGCTGTTCATTATAATACAAAAACAGAGCATTAAACAAACCATCATGCTCTTACTTTGAAATCATGCGGAAATGTCGTCATCAGCAGGCCATCACGTGGTTTCCGAAAATAACCGAGTGACACGAGTAGATTTTAGCCGAGACCGGCGGAAAAAATGTCTCAAAATTCCGTGTGTAAAAAGACGATCCGCGAACAGAGATTTGAGATCCGTGAACAGAGATTTGAGATCCGCAAGCGCATTTTTGGTCCACAAATACAAAATGGATTCACAAATGCCTGATCGAAAGGTGTAAATGTTAAAGAGATAATCACAGATCTTTTTTTTTATTTGTGAATATTTAGCGTATTTGCAGATCCGTTTTACACTTGCAAATGTATTTGTGAGTTTGCAAATCTTTTAAATGCATTTGTGGATGTTGTTTTAAATTTACAAATCACATATTTACACACAAATTATTTTTATGTTCACACAAATAATTATGAGACATATCTAGGTTTCTGTCTTACTTAGATAACTGTGTGCAATGCCTTGCAAAAAGTCCCAAGTTGAATTAAAAATTGGGTGCAGAACTGAAAATGTGTAAATGTTTTGAGCTGATGTTTTGCTCTTTCAGTGTCAGTTCAAATAATAATGCTTTACGGGTTATTTGAGTGTGTTAGATAGTGTTTTAAATAGCGCTACTTAAAGAGCTGTACAACCATCCACCCGTCATTACACTGGGCGGAGCTTTGGCGCCCTCTGGTGTTGTAAAACAGGAAGTCCGGATCGCTTGGTAGATCCGGTCTTCCTCAGCCAACCAGGAAAGAGGGCTTGTCGGGATCTGGACTGAGGCGGATGAGACCAGAAACCTTTGTTCTGTCTCCTCTCGCTCCTCGCCGTTAAACAGCAGCCTGTCAATGCTTCCGGACAAACTGCTCGCGGTTCTGTGAGTGGGATACCTCAGAAGGATGCTCTCTGAATGAGACATCAGCAGCTACTATTGACTCGGTTTTTCATATTTTTCCTGCTCGCTACAGCCCGAGGGGGACGTCTGCTCGTGTTGTTCCTGTCAGCTGCTAAATGGAAATAAAACGGGGATCTGATCAAGGTGCGTGCAATGAAAACCCGCGTTTTAGTGATCTCTGTGATCAGTGAGTTTACTCTGACCTCAAAATAATTCTGTATACACACTGTAGGGTTTCTATGCATGCTAACCTGATCCACGGTGAACTGTAGCGGTCTGTGCTGTCTTATGTGTATCCCGCCACCAGGGACCGAGCTCCTGTAGTTAGCCTAGTCCTGGTCGAGGTTGTAGTTCTTCTGAGCTTCCTTCATCAGAAATGCAATGGCTGCTCGGCGGATGTGAGTTTGTTTACAGCCTGATGGATGCTGTTGTCAGGGCACCTGGCGGGGCACCTCTGTCCTGTCAGTGTTTCAGCAGACACTTTGCCAATATAAATCAAATTCACTCATGCAAAGAGTGCTCTCTGCCAGCATGCAGTGTCAGGTGCTGTTAGCACAGTTAGCTGATAGTGAGGCAAAGTAGTGAGTAAACTGCCCCTTGTTTAAACAACAACATTGAGCTTAAAATATTGAAAACTGCCTCTACCTGTGTCTTGCCAAATATAAGAGTTTGTTTCCTTTTCCCCATGCAACATAATCATAGCCAACCTCTGAACATGTGTTGATGCATGTTAGAGAACCTACATTATGTAGCCATCATCCTTTTTTAAATGTAGCGTCAAAGCTGAATAATTCTCTTCCACTAGCAGTGGAGCAGAATGAGTGGTCATTCTAGATTCTCTAAAACAGAAAATAAAATGTTGTGATATTATTACAACATTTATGTTCCGGAAGTGGCTTCTTATCTCACCATCTCCTCCAGCTGATGGGGTGTTATCACTAAACCATATGAGAAATGGTTGATTTAAATAAATACTAGGGGATCGTGTCTGTTTGTTTATTATTGGCAAAAGTTAAATGAATCTGTATATGTTCAAAATCATTATTTTTTAGAAACAGTATAAGGTCATATTGCCCAGTACTATGTGTTTTTAAGGGAAATTAACTATAAACGTGTAATGCAACCAATGGAGGTGTCTTATGTTTACCTGCTCACTGGGTCACCTGTGCTGTTTACTCCTGTTGTCCATCAGGTTGGTTTTAAACACTCTCTTGTGCTGAACAATGCAGAATTGCCTGTTATAATCCTCATTATAACAGGCTGAATGAGACAAGTTTGGAATGGATGAAGTGTTGATAACATCTCTGACTCCCCCCCCCCCCCCCCCCCCCCCCCAGGTAATGGTCTCCCAGCCCACTATGTGCGCCTCCTGGCCCCGCCCCTGCAGCTCCTGTCAGCCGCAGTGTGGCAAGTAGTGCAGCAGGGACATGTGGACCGCTATGGGATGCTGGAGGAGTTTGTTACCATGGTGACGGAACTGGTCCCAGAGCTGATGAGCTACAGTCAGAGGGCTCAGCTCATCCTGGGCCTCAGGGCCAGGGTCAGTAACAAGCACTGTTCAAAACATACACACACACACATGCTGATTTTGCTTGTTTGTTTGTTGTTGGAAAAAAATCCAAAACTCTAAGTGGAAAAAAAACTTACTTAGGAATAGAGGCAGCAGATGAACAGCAACTCCAAGTAACTCTGCCAGAGGAGATATGTTTTTGTAAACAGAGTCTGGTGGCGTTAAGGAGATCATAAAAACACAATGCGTACACCTTAAATCATCTTAAATAAGCTGTAACTCATGTCTGTGTCTCCAAACTGAATCCTGCCGACCACATAGTTGTCTATAAGACACTGACTATGGATGAATACCTCTTACATCTCCACTTAGAACAAACCAAATATATTTTACTATTTACAAAATGGAAAAAGAGAGCAAAGATAAAACTAAGTTCTCCATTAGCTGTAGTCAAGTGTTTCTCACGGTGTGTGTGTGTGTGTGTGTGTGTGTGTGTGTGTGTGTGTGTGTGTGTGTGTGTGGTGTGTGTGTGTGTGTGTGTGTGTGTGTGTGTGTGTGTGTGTGTGTGTGTGTGTGTGTGTGTGTGTGTGTGTGTGTGTGTGTGTGTGTGGTGTGTGTGTGTGTGTGTGTGTGTGTGTGTGTGTGTGTGTGTGTGTGTGTGTGTGTGTGTGTGTGTGTGTGTGTGTGTGTGTGTGTGTGTGTGTGTGTGTGTGTGTGTGTGTGTGTGTGTGTGTGTGTGTGTGTGCAGCTGGTTCTGGAGATGTGTCGGGGTGAGCACCCAGTGGACATGCAGAACATTCAGCCCCATCTGGACAGAATTAAAGCCCCCGTCAGCACTGCCAAGGATCACCATGTAAGTAAACTGTCACTGGAACACACATCTGTTTTCTCTCTGGTGTGGATGTGTATGGGTCACTTAGGATTGATTGAGGGTCCTGACTTTTGGGTTGTTTAAACCTGGTTGTTTAAACCTGCTAAAACCAAGAGCACACAGTTGGTTAGGGGGATTTGATGTGAATATAGTTGAGATGGGATAAAGTTATGTTTTCAGTTCCTTTGATTTGAGCCTTCTTGTGTTCATATTGCTGTGTACAGGTAACCATCAACCAGGTGGAGGAATCTGAGGTCAACTTTGTGGAGTTGGTGCATTCATTACTGGAGGATCCGTCGGAAAGAACTTATTTTTTCCAGGTGAGACAGCACTCACTTTTGTTTCAGGGTATTTCCTTAGATGGTTGAGAACATTTCACCGGTTACAATGAAACAGTCTTGCAGTTAGATGCAATAAAGGAGCAGTATGAATTGAAAGAACCCTTCTCATTTTTATTTGCCTCTTATGCAGTTTTCATGTCCTATATACATTACGAGAGGGATGTGTATAACAGAGGTGCACATTAACATAGAGTGGAACAATCCAGCAAGGTTTATAACAGACAAACAAAAACATTTATTTGATTAGGAGCAGTGTTGGGGTAGAGATCGAAATGCTGTTTCTCACAATACAAATAGAAATATCAAAAAAATATATATATTCATATAAGTACTGTATATATTCATACATACACTCCTGTACACCCACTTATATATTTATATATATATTTATACCCATCCATAATCAAACATAGACACATATAGGTATACAAAGAGAGAGAGTTCAGCATCCTGACAGCCTGGTGAAAAAAAGCATTTTTTAGTCTGGTGGAGCTCGATTGGAGGCTGTGCTGTGGTGGACCCAGCATCCCGCAATGCTGAGTGCTTTGCGAGTGAGGCGGGTGTTGTAGAGGTCCAGGAGTGATGGGAGTGAGGCACCAATGATCCTCTCAGCAGTGTTCACGATGGGAGTGAGGCACCGAGGATCCTCTCAGCTGTGTTCAGGTTCGATGCTGTGCAGCTTCCGAACCACACCGTGATGCAGCTGCTGAGGATGCTCTCGATGGCGCCTCGGTAGAAGGAGAGCATGATGGGGGGGGGGAAGCTCCTGCTCTCTTTAGTTTGCGGACGAAGTAGAGGCGCTGCTGGGCGGTAGTCATTGAAGCAGAATGGAGATGACTACTTCGGCACTGGTAAGATGGTGGTCTCTTTGAAGCACGAGGGAACAACAGCCTGGCTCAGGGAGACGTTGAAGATGTCTGTGAGGACATCTGTGATCTCAGCTGTGCAGTCTTTCAACAGGAATGTTGTAAAAAAGAAAGGAAAGCTTTTCAGGTGTTAATCCTTAACAGTGTGCTCCTCACACTAACTGGGGTTGTGTTCTGCAACTAGTTAGGAGACCAAGTAACCTTTTCTCTTGGTGGTAAAACTCTGAATCAGCTCATTGTTAACTCTATAAAGTGTGGCTGTGTCTGTCGTACATAAGAAACCCATTCTCACCAAATCTCTTCACTAGTAGGCGAAGAGAGAAAGTCATTTCTAATATCTAGTCATATCTAATGAGTCATTTTTAACAACCTGGTTGCAATTCATAATTCAATGCAAATAATTTGTGGTAGATCCCTATACAAAATCAAATTCCCTGTAAATGGTGAGCTTAATAAATAATCTGAATAGTACAATTAAAACAACCTTTACACAGACAAGATAATCTATTTATACTCGGGTTGTCTTGATTGCATTATATAGATTCAGAACAAAGGAGAACCATTCCCTATTCTTTCAATTAGTGTCATCCTATCTGAATATCTCTGAAGGTGAGGTCAGTCCCAACGACAACTCTTAAAATGTCCTTCTCTCTCATTTGCAGAAAATCTTCCCCGTCTACTTTGGCTCAAAGTACGATGCTGCACTTGAGATGCTGGTGTGGGAGTTCATATCCAGACTGGAGGAGTTGCTGCCAGTTCCAGACTTCACACAGGTACTCCAGCTTTATTAACCAACGACATGATGGATAATGTTCTGCCAGCAGTTCATTTAAAAATGTACACCCAAAGGGTAATGCTAAGACCTACGTTATTACATTACATTGCATTTAGCTGACGCTTTTATCCAAAGCGACTTACAATAAGTGCATTCGACCAAGAAGACACAACCTTGAAGAAAACAGAATCATATAAGTACATCAGGTTTCATAGAGCCAAACATTTCAAGTGCTACTCAACTGGCTTTAGGTAAGCCAGTCCTTTATTAGTATAAAAGTGCTTCGTTAATAGTTCTATCGCTCGAAGTGGAGTCGAAAGAGATGAGTTTTCAGTCTGCGCCGGAAGATGTGCAAGCTATCTGCCGTCCTGATGTCAATGGGGAGCTCATTCCACCATCTTGGAGCCAGGATAGCAAACCAACGTGTTTTTGCTGATGGGAACTTGGGTCCCCCTCGCAGCGAGGGTGCAGCGAGCTGTTTGGCCGATGCAGAGCGTAGTGCACGTGCTGGGGTGTACAGTTTAACCATGTCTTGGATGTAGGAAGGGCCAGATCCATTTGCAGCATGGTAAGCAAGTACCAGTGTCTTGGAGTGGATTCTAGCAGTTACCGGAAGCCAGTGAAGGGAGCGGAGGAGCGGAGTGGTGTGGGAGAATTTAGGAAGGTTGAAGACCAGGCGAGCCGCTGCATTCTGGATGAGCTGCAGAGGTCGGATGGCACATGCAGGTAGACCAGCCAGGAGGGAGTTGCAGTAGTCTAGGCGTGAGATGACGAGAGTCTGGACCAGAACCTGCGTCGCTTTCTGGGTCAGCTGGGGACGCATCCTCCTGATGTTGTAAAGCGTGCCATAATAATGTCACCTAATGTTATTGAGTTAAAATATTAATATTGTGGATTTCCAAGTTAACATTGATTGATATGACTGTGATTAAATCAGCATATACTTCTGCCAGGGGATGCCACCCTTCAAAATCTCCTGCCACCCTCTTGCCACCCCATGAATATTTGTCTAGATCCGCCCCTAATGATAAGTAATGTGTCCTGTTAATAATAGCAGTGTTCTGCTATTTAGAAATAATAGACCGTAGAATGCCGTAATTAACCAACCAGAGTCAAGGATTTGACAAAGCCATGTAATAAATAATAATAAATAAACTAGAAGTAATTTGAGTTACATAGTTCTTGAGAGTTAACTTCTGTTACCCCACTATTTATTTGTTTGTATGTCACCAACATATCTCATTAACTAATGGATGAATTGGAATGAAATATGCTGTGTACAAACTGTTTTAGTGACCCTCTGAGCTTTCCTCTGGTGCTTTAAGAACCACATTGCTGCTTGCACTATGCTTATGTAACAGGTCCCATTTGGACTTAAGGTCCTTTACACATCAAACTGACACCAAAGAACACGTCCCGACGGAACGTCGCCCCACTTCTCCTGCGTCTTGCCCATTTTTCGCACTGGAACACACCGCAAAGACTTCAGCCGACGGCCAAGTTGCACGTACGGACTGCGCATGCGTAAGTGGCAATAACTCTCCTTACCAGCAGGCGGCAGTAGTTTGTATTCGTCATTAAAAAGAGGCAACAACTGAAAGACAGACTGCTTGATAACCGAGAGAAGAAGAACAGACTGCGTGACAAACAACAAATAGCGTGTGCGTTCCATTTTCACTCTACAGCGAGAAGCTCATGGGGCTTTCCCGAACCTGTGTCGAGAGCTGGAGTTAAATGAAATCTCAGATTTGCCTTCTTAATAGTTTGTCTGGGTCCCTCACTTCCGTTTCGCTTCTTGTGCACTGATTCGCTAAGCTGAACAGCCAATCATAGTGATTTATTTGGCAGACGGCCTTTAGCCTCCCGATTCAACATGTCGAATCGGCGGCGGAAGGTGTCGGCACGGCCGAAAAGACACACCAATCTGAGTAGGGCGACACGACGCTCATCGACGGCCCGACATCTATCGACGCCAAAAATCGACTTGGTGTGTAAAGGCCCTGACACACCTACTCGATTTTGGGAGTCAGGCAGTCGGGCATTCGCTGCGCCCTACTCAGGTTGGTGTGTCCCGCACCGTCGTTGCTTTACGGCACATTTTCACACCTCCCGCGAACCAAAGAAATCACTCCGATTGGCTGTTGCCTCTTTGAATGACGAATACACACTACCGCTGCCTGCTGGTAAGGACAGTTATTGCCACTCGTCGACTCAAGTCTTTGCGGTGTGTTCGTAGGCGGGCGGCATAGGCGGGCGGCGTAGGCGGGCGGCGTAGGCGGGCGGCGTAGGCGGGCGGCGTAAGCGGGCGGCATAGGCGGGCGGCGTAGCCGACGCAGGCGACGTAGCGGACGTAAAGTTGGGACGCCTTCGGTACGCGTCCTTTGGTCTCAGGTTGGTGTGTAGTGGCCTTAAGGACCTTTAGGTTATATCCATATTGTGTTAACTGGCATCTGCAGCTCTACCTGGGGACGTTATCAGCCCCTGGGGGGGTCTGCACTCTGCATTACGTGCTCTACCTCATCCATCAGAATAAACCAAATGCAGCACAGAGGAGTGTATCACCAGGAAAAAAGCTCTGGCATTATTCCAAACTGAACTGCTTGTTTTTCCCAGCTGACTGAGGCACACAGACTCATCTGTCTGCACCACTGACCCAGAGACAGACACAGAGAGGGGGGAGTTAACATGGTTCAGGTGCAACACAGTGTCCCAGCAGGCTGCTCCATCCTCTCCCTCCTCTGTACCGAGCTGTGGCTAGTAAACAAAGTCAGACAGGATAGTGAATGCAGGATTACTAAAGCCTGTAACTTGATCTCTCCTCTCAGTTGGCTACTTTGCTCGGAGACTCTCCTTCCTTTCTAGACGACTGTTTACAATCCTTTTTCCCGCCGGAAGACATGAAGGCTGTACTTGAACACCACAGAAACCTTGGGCATTTTGGAGAGAAAGGTGAACAACAACCAGCCTTTGTTTAGTTTCTTAAAGCCTTTTCTTGTTTTGTGATTCGAACCTGGCTTGGGTCTGATTTTTATTTTTTATTTCCTAATTGTAGATCCTAGATTATTACCAATGGATGACTGCATCCTCTCCTCCCTGTCTCTGCCTCCTGGGTCCAAACATGTCATGAACACCACCTCGCCTGCTCACAGGGATTTACACTTCTCAGAGAGCAAAGGACGTTTTGACGCTCTCTTGAACACCAGCAGCCTGGAGAGGGCGAGCAGGAGGAGCTCTGAGACGGTGAGACAGAGCCTGAAGGACACCCGGCAGGTCAGAGGAGGGAGCGTCTCTCAGGAGAGGAAGCTGCAGAGCTCAGTCAGCGCTGACACCATCGACCTCACTGTGTCCGGGGAGACCGCGGCCACAGACCCAGCAGCCAATGACAACAGCCAAAGTTTGAGAGGAGGGCGGGTTCTCAGGAAGAGGAAGCTGAGCGGAGGCGCGGACATTCCCACTAAACAGCAAGCAGCGGCTTTCCTGTGAGATTACCACACGTTTGGTTCATTTTTAAAACACAAAGACATTACAGGGGGGTTAAAACCTCCTGGCTTTAGGGGTTGCCACTTAGGTTAGCACCAACATTAGATCAAATGTTTAATATGTCAAACCCGTTTGTTTTAAACCTGCAAACATAATGACATTCCCATTAGCCTCAGCTAATGCTAATCTTAGCTTGAAGGGCATGCCCATATTAAACACCATTCCACATTATTCAATTTTTGTTTAATGTCTTCTGCTCAGTTGTGTTGCTTCATGTGCTTCTTTTCATTATAATCTTCTAAAACACAATGTGTAACCAAAGCTTTGACTTAAAACATCCAAGTTTCCATCTCTTTTCATGACATAAACAACTATTTTGTTAAATCCCTCATTGAGATACACTTTGCATTAAAGAAAACGTTTTAAAGTAAAACATTTTGTTTTCCGAGCAGAAATTCATCAGTGGAAGGCGGGAATTCGGATGAATCTCCTCTAATCTCGATATGGGGAAAATACACAGGTTGGTACAGTTAATGTACCGATTAGTGGATATTTGTGTGTATCCGCCTTGACTCTAACTCTACCTGTTTCATTTTTAGACTCTTTGGAAGAGTCTCTCCCAGCTGTGACGGACTCAAAGGTTCCCTGGTCGGACGAGGAGACCCTCAATCTGCTGGACATCTGGGGGAATGACTCTGTGCAGCGGGCTCTAAAGGGCTGCTCTAAAAACCGTCACATTTTTACTCAGATCGCTCAGAAGATAGCAGAGAGAGGGTACCCAAGAACCGTGGAACAGTGCCAGACCAGGATTAAAAGACTGAAGAAGAGCTTCCGCAGGTTAGTGTTCAATCAACTTTCTGTCAAGTCATTGCAATCTGAACTCCCCTCCTTAGACCTTGGATGTAATTTTTGTTTTATTGAAACAAAAACCATGTTGCCTTTCTCCTTTTTCTGACACTAGAGGGAGCTCCAAGCTGGAGAATAAATTTTACGAGCTGCTGAAGAGGGTCCTGGGCTCCTCAGGCCCCTCAGCTGTCCCTCAGGTCACCTATGATGTGGAAGAGGTCATCGATGAAGACGAGTCCCGAGACGGAGAGGATGACCTGCAATTCCTCGGCCATACGAACCAACCGGAAATAGGTACATTCAGATAGTAGTAAAAAAAACTTTAATTATAATTTCCCGAAACAAATGTCCCGATTTCTGCCTGTTTTTTTCCGACTCTGAATATAATCAGTTTACTATCATATATAAAATCTGCAGGTTGATTCTCTCTCAATCTACAAATGTATTTTGTAATTTAAATCAAATAAAAGCATTATTAAAGATTTGTAGTGTATTTTATCTATATATGCATATACAAATCATAATCAAGATATTAATAAATGTCATGTTTTTACTTGACAGTCAATCATATTTCTGAAGGAACGAGAAGCGTTCCATGGACGGACGCTGAGACGCTGGGCCTCATCACCATGTGGGGCGAGGAGCAGATGCAGCAGGAGCTGAGGGGGACGCACCGGACCGGACACATGTTCCCCACCATATCAAACAAGATGGCCGCCCAGGGCTTCTCCCGAACACCGGAACAGTGCCAGAGGAGGCTGAAGAGGCTGAAGGCAAATTTCAGGCAATGCTACCAAAACAAGTATGTGAACTCGCAGAAAGAGGGTGATGGGAAAAGCCTGTGGTAATTGTTGAGTTACAGTGTTAATCTGCTCTCTTCTTATCCTTTGTTGAAGCCTGGAAGGACAGGAGCAAGTTCCCTTCAAGTTTTACAGTGAACTGGGAAGGATCTTAGTGAAGGACTTCCCTTCAGTGCCACAGCCGGAGGAAACAGCCGGAGAGCCTGAACACGACGACTTCCCCTCATTCTCCCATCAGGACATCGGTAAACTTCAATGTTCTGTCAAATAAAACATATTTTAGACAATAAATGGAACATTTTGTGTCACAACATCCTAACACTAAATGGATTGTCATTAATGAATAAGTTTTAATGATTTTATTGGCATGTTCTTTTCTTTTTGTGTCTCCTCAGAGTCTGCTGTGGGTGTTCAGGAAGACAGGAGGAAAGTCCCCTGGTCGGACAAAGAGACCATCATCCTTCTGGAGATCTGGGGAGACCCACAGGTAAACAGAAATAATGTAGATAGTTATGCCTGATAATAAGGCTGTACTGCCTTTTCAGAAATCATAGATACAGGCAGCGATTCAGAGATCCAGGCTAAACATTTGATCATAGAGGATGCTTTTTTACTTCTCTTTAAGTGGATCTCTTGATTGTCTCTGGAAACGGATGTGGCAAATGTTTGCTTTTTATGGGCTCGAGGAGAGGGGGAGACCCTGCGCTGTTGGCAGGAGAGCTGTAGGCTGCGGTTACCACTCGCAGATACAATACAATATCATTGAATTCATGTCTTGGCTTTTTTGTATTGATAAGTTGCTTCATTTGTTGTCTTTGCAACAGTAGCGCCAACATGAATACCACTTGAAACGATAGAGGGAAGAAAGTTGTTTATTGCCACTTTAAATATATATTTTGTATTGCCACCTTCATTAAGAATTTCCCCTACATTTAGGTCCAGCAGAGCATGAGACGCTACCCACACAACGGTCACATTTTCACGGAAATATCTGAGAAACTCGCGGCTAACGGCTACTCCCGCAGCGCAGGCCAGTGCCACACCAGGATCAAACGGCTGAAGGCTAACTACAGGCAGTGTCAGGAGAACATGAGGTAGGTGCTGCACAGATTCATGTCCCCGTCTGGACTGATGGTAGGACACATGTGTTAATACAACCTCCTCCTGTCTGTAGCTCATCTGGGACTGACAAAATCGACTTCAAGTTTTACGATCTGCTGGAACAAATCTTGGAGAAGCAACCGTCCACATCCTCCACCGTGGTAACAGACTCCATCGAAATATCTGAAGACTCTAATGTGGAATCGGTGACCGAAACAGGTAAAAAAATTCCCCCCATTTACTATCTGCAGGGGTTATTATGGCAGCATTACTGAAGAGGACACTCTTATGGACATATGTATCGGTTTAAAATGTAAATTAACAAAGAATGCTAGCATGTACGCTAACATGCAGATTATTAGATTATTTTGCAAGGACGCTGCTAACTCTTCATGTCAACAACTACAGTATATTTGTATGCTTTACAAAGACAAATCAAATGTCTTCACTTGTGAAATGGTGCATATACTCTATAAACTCTGTTTCTGCTGACAGATGGAGAAGCCAGCATGTCGACAGAGAAAGCTCCACCCAGCTTGTGGTCCGACGAGGAGACGCTGGCTCTGATCGAGGTCTGGGGCGACGAAGACGTCCAGAGAGCGCTGAGGGGATTCATCCACAACGGACACGTCTACGCCGACATTTCGGAGAGAATGCACAACCTCGGCTACTCCAAGAGCTCGGACCAGTGCCGCTGGAAAGTCAAGTCACTGAGGAACAACTTCCGACAGTGCTGCGAAAGGAAAAAGTAAGACCAAGTCACTTTATCAGTGTGCACATATAATCCAATACGACACTAATGGTTCATATTCACTTTCTATAGGTGTGGAAGAAGAATAGATTATAGATTCTACCCACAGCTTGAAGAAATCCTCGGACAGGAAGCAGGTCCTGTTGATGAGTATGAGGAAAAAGAGGAACAAGCAGACCAGGATCCAGGTCCAGATGGAGTGACCACAGCGTGGACGGAGCAGGAGACGGTGGCCCTCGTGGAGGTGTGGGCGGAAGACGACGTGCAGCACGGCCTGAAGACCTGCGTCCGCAACGGGCACATATTCGCTGACATATCGGAAAGAATGACCGCCGTGGGATGGCCGAGGACGGCGGAGCAGTGCCACTCCCGGATCAAGAGGTTGAAGAAGAGCTACAGGCGGTACTGCAACAGCTGGAGGTAAGTTAAAGGGTTGATTGATCGTCAGAAAATATAAGAGGCCCCGTTATGTTCTTTGGGGTGTTCCCTTCCCTGTAGTGTGTTATGTAGGTTTCTATGCATGTAATGGTCTGCAGAGGCTAAAATCTCTGTGTTGCCTCCAAAGGGAGTTCCTCTCCCACACACATTAAGACCAGTTTTACCCTGGCATGATTGACTTTTTCCAGAAGTGGAGCACGCACCACTGTGTTCCGATACTTCCACCTCCTGGCTCCGGTGCTCGGTGATGACTCTGTGAATGCTGATGTGGACAGTACTGCTGCTGACACCACCTTACAACCTCTTACAGACAATGATTCGGACATGGGTGGGTTCCAACATGATCAAACATCGGTATGATTGTGCAGATACTATGTCAGTTCAAAGCTGATTTAATCAAATTAATCTGTTCCTCCTCTTAGTGGAGCAGCCGTCCTCCAGCCAGCTCCTGGACCTGAGCAGGAAGACGCCCTGGTCGGACCAGGAGACCCGCACCCTGCTGGAGATCTGGGGGGAGGACAACGTGCAGCTCACCCTGAGGGGCTGCCTGAAGAACCGCCACGTGTTCGACTACATCTCTGAGAAGATGGGCGACGGAGGATACATAAGGTCCTCAGAGCAGTGCTACACCCGCATCAAGCGCCTTAAATACGGCTTCCTGCATGAAAAGTGAGTATTAACAAAACCCTTTTTCTCTTCTAAAGCCATTTCTAATTGTTAAAAAATTGCTAATATGTTATTGGTGTTGTCATTAATAGCCAGCATCGAGAGGTTATTTATGTTGTTAATTAACTCACCAACCAATCACGGAACAGAGCAAAACGTAAAACGACGTTACACTTTATTACTACTTTTAACCTTGACGAAGGCAGCGCTTACCAGATCCACACAGAGTAAACTGAAATGCCTTGTGGCACTTTTTAAATACAAATTAAAAGAGTTTATCGTTTCTCCTGTGTAACCCAGAGGAGAGGCTCATGTGATGACCAATAATGATGTTCAAATTTGCTCTCTCAGTTTGGAATTTGGAAAAACTGACACCTCCTTTCTTTAAATTCAGAGAGGATTATAAATTCTACAGTGAGATGGATGAAATCTTCAGGAGAGAGCTGAAAGTGGACGACTCAGTCGCAGACACGCAGGACACAGAGGAGCCGGAGGACTGCACTCAAAAGAAAGGTGAAACTTCACAAAAACATTTACATATTTTTTAACATGAAGTGAAAGGATCAAACAAGCCATATAGAGACTCAAAGAAATCCAAATCTACAACATGAGAGCTCCTACTCAAAAATCATTTTGATTGTAGAAGCAATATCTGTATAACTATGTCTTGAATGATAGGATACTTCTCTAATGATATCCCTATTCTTACTTTTTAAGAAGGGGTACAGTATAGTCCTCTGTGTTTTATTTTCCACAAAAATATTTGTAAGAAAACACTATGTTGCATTTAGGTGTAGGCAGTTTACTATGTTTCTCATCTTAATTCCTGTAAATTAAACAGGATGACAGATTTCTTTTAACAATGATGGAAAAATCTGAAAGCCGTCCGTCATTTTGACAGATTAGAACAAACTCAGAACAGCGCCAAAGTGTCCCCGCAGCGGGGCTCTGGTGTTATGCCGTGTTATGCATGCCTGCCCCAAAAGGAAATGATGTATATTGATCTCTGAGTTTCCTCTCTGCTAGCGGCCTCAGGTGCTCAGTGGGTGGCCGACAGCTCCAAGCTGCCCTGGAGCGACGGAGAGACGGAGGCTCTGCTGGACCTGTGGGGCAGCGAGGAGGTGCAGGAGACCCTGAAGGGCTGCACCAAGAACAAACACATCTTCATCCAGATCTCTGAGGTCATGGTCAGCCAGGGCTACATGCGCACCCCCGAACAGTGTCAGACCAGAATAAAGAGGCTGAGGGCCAACTTCAGACACTTCCTAGAGGGCAGGAAGTAAGTGTTCACGCTGCACGTCTAAACATCCATACTCTGAATACCTCACAACATTTGATCCACCCTGGCAACACCTTCCTTCTCCTTTTAACAATAAGATCTGTTTCCTGTTTCCAGAGGGGAAAAACAGGAGTGCAAGTTTTTTGAGCAGCTGGTGCAGATATTTGGAAGCAAATATGTATCGAACTCTGACCCCCTGACCGAGGACGCAGCCGAGGACGTAGGTAAGGAGTCAGCGTGCTTTACGTGGTCCGTCATGATAGTGTGAGGCAGTGGCTTTATTAACCTGATAATGTACAGGAAAAACCATCAATCAATCAAACTGTATTTATATAGCATCATTTATACACAACATGTTACATAAAGTGCTTCACAAACCAGAAACGATTACAACAAAAAATCATAATTGATAAAAACACACAACAGAAGTCAATAAACACAGTACTGAATAAAGACATTTAAAAATGTTGGATAAAATAAATAAAAACCAGTGGGCTATGATTTTGTTAGTCTCTGCCATGCAACAGGAATTATTCTATATTTATATATATATATACACGATTTTGTTTGCTCCTGTTAAAACCTCAGAGATCATGTCACACCGACTCTGGGGAGGTTTTATAATTGGTTTTTTTTACAGTCTCAGCCTCCATTTAAAGCTACAGACAGAGAATCAGCACTTTTGGAACAGAGCTGAAACAGAGGGGTTTATGTGATGCTACAATGATCTGTTTTGTGTTTCAGCCAATCAGAGACAGGTTCTGTATATAACTGAGACCTGTTATATATTGGTGAAAAAGAGTATAGTAGTAAACTGATTAACACATTATATCTCAATGTCCTAATCCATAAAAATGGTGTGAAGCGTCACATTGTGGTTTTACAGTCAGTTATGAATTTTTGTTTTGATTGAGTGTTTGTACAGATTATGCCTGTATAAGTTATACAGCATATTTTTGTTTTACTTTGTTTATTGGGTTTTACAATAATATACCGTTGTTACATCAGAGCATATATCAAATTAAGAAGACAGATGTTCAGTGTAAAAGACAAAATAAAAAGCAATACTACTGTACGGGGGCTAGCTCTTCCCCCTGTTTTTATGCTAAGCTAACTGGCTGCTAGCTCTAGCTAGTAACCAAATGATCTTCTCTAAATCTCAGCAATAAAGCAAATAATTTATTTCCAAAAAATTATTTTAAAAAAGGAAACTTTTAACTATAATTAATTAATGTTGAGATTCTCATAAGACAAATCTGAAATGCACTTTCTTCATTGGCAAACTCACTGCCTTACTCACTACTTGACAGTACAGTAGCTAAGTCATATTCTCAGTTTAATATTTAATGATTCACGTTTTCCTTTCCAGAGACCTGAAACTGTCTGTAATCGTGAAGTGAAATAATGAGGAAGACTGAGGAACATCCAGAAGTGAAGAGGACACTTGAGCAGAAGCTGGTGGTGTGCTGCTGTGCACAGATGACGTCTGCCTGTGTACACACTTCAAATACTTTGACATTCTTCATGCACACAGGTTCTGTGTGTGTGTGTTTGTGACTTTCCGTCCCTCCACCAGAGTGTCTTTATATTATTTATAACAGAGCCATGACACTAAAACCAAAAGCTCAGGGCTCAAGGGATGAAAATGAATCTGTGATCTTGACCTGGAGGGAGTCACACATCACGCTGGGCTCCTCCAGAGTTTTTCTTTTTGCTAGTATATAGTTATTTTGTACTTGAACTAAAATGAGCGTATGAAAGCACAGGCCAAGAGAAACAAACACAAGGCCTCTTTAGTGTAACCACATCTGCTTTTTGCTCTTTATTCAGGTCTCACTTCTGTCCGTGCCATTGTTTACACTTTTTGCAATCTGCAGTAAATGTTGAACTCATGAAGCTAATCCTTTTTCCTTATTTTTTACACGGTATAAGTTGATCTTGTCCGCAATTTCAATTATTTATTTAAATTATTGTTTAACTTTGTATTTCAAAAGTTTACTGCTACTTTAATTATGTTACTTTTCAAACGTTAATGAAGAACATTTTTCCACAAGCGTATCAAGGTTTTGTCAAACCAATTAAAGGAACTTGATTTTTTTTAATGATTTGTTGTTGTGTGTTCATTTTGATTGACTAAGATTGAGAAACTACACTAACACCATTATGGAAGAAAAATAATAATCTTCAAATGAATAAAATGCAACGAGAAGGTAAATGTAACATCTATATGGATCACATAGTACATACAGTAAATACTATAAAGCACATTTAACGTATACTTCTAACCATTTTGAGGCAAATTCAAACTTAGTACAGTGTATATATATATATATATCACATCGCACAATGACAATTCTTGCATATATATGTTAAAATATTCTTTCAGACAGTACCTGTTTAAAATGGAAACATTTTATTTTCCTTTTTAAATAAATATAAATGTCATGTTCAAACAATACACGAAACAAGAGTATGAAACGCAATTTAAAGGGATCCTATTAAGCTTTTTCCCTTTTCTGTAGGTTTCTGTGCATGTAAATGGTCTGCAAAGACTAAAATCCCTGTGTTCCCTCCAGAGGGAGTTTGTTTACTTCCTGATGTAACACTTTCTATTTGCTAGCGCTCCAACACATTGTATATGAAAAGAGGTGCTGCAGCACAAGTAGTATGAGAACAATAAAGAGCTTTCTGAATATTAAAGCATGGAGACATGTAGAGACACTACATACTGATATACACCTGAACATCAGCAGGAGAGGACTCTTTAAAGTAGAGACACGACATACTGATATGAACCTGAACATCAGCAGGAGAGGACTCTTTAAAGTAGAGACACTACATACTGATATACACCTGAACATCAGCAGGAGAGGTCTCTTTAAAGTAGAGACACTACATACTGATACACACCTGAACATCAGCAGGAGAGGACTCTTTAAAGTAGAGACACTACATACTGATATACACCTGAACATCAGCAGGAGAGGACTCTTTAAAGTAGAGACACTACATACTGATATACAACCTGAACATCAGCAGGAGAGGACTCTTTAAAGTAGAGACACTACATACTGATATACACCTGAACATCAGCAGGAGAGGACTCTTTAAAGTGGAGACACTACATACTGATATACACCTGAACATCAGCAGGAGAGGACTCTTTAAAGTAGAGACACTACATACTGATATACACCTGAACATCAGCAGGAGAGGACTCTTTAAAGTAGAGACACTACATACTGATATACACCTGGACATTAGCAGGAGAGGGACTCTTTAAAGTAGAGACAACTACATACTGATATACACCTGAACATCAGCAGGAGAGGACTCTTTAAAGTAGAGACACTACATGCTGATATACACCTGAACATCAGCAGGAGAGGACTCTTTAAAGTAGAGACACTACATACTGATATACACCTGAACATCAGCAGGAGAGGACTCTTTAAAGTAGAGACACTACATACTGATATACACCTGAACATCAGCAGGAGAGGACTCTTTAAAGTAGAGACACTACATACTGATATACACCTGAACATCAGCAGGAGAGGACTCTTTAAAGTGGAGACACTACATACTGATATACACCTGAACATCAGCAGGAGAGGACTCTTTAAAGTAGAGACACTACATACTGATATACACCTGAACATCAGCAGGAGAGGACTCTTTAAAGTAGAGACACTACATACTGATATACACCTGGACATCAGCAGGAGAGGACTCTTTAAAGTAGAGACACTACATACTGATATACACCTGAACATCAGCAGGAGAGGACTCTTTAAAGTAGAGATACTACATACTGATATACACCTCAAAAAGAGGTAACCACAAAGCGATATTTAACTGAAAACACTAGGGAAATGTTTACTCAGAATTTCTCTTCCACACTTGCCCCTGCCAACATCTCAGTAAATGAGCTAGTAGATCATTTTAATTCAAAAATTAAAAATGTTATAGATGCCATTGCTCCAACTAAGGTAAAGGAAGTGTCTGGCAAGAAAATATCTCCATGGAGAAAGGCCATGAGCGTGAAAACAGAAAAAAGAGAATGTCGAAAAGCTGAACGCAGGTGGCGAAAAACAAATCTCCAGGTTCACTTGAACATCAGCAGGAGAGGACTCTTTAAAGTAGAGACACTACATACTGATATACACCTGAACATCAGCAGGAGAGGACTCTTTAAAGTAGAGACACTACATACTGATATACACCTGAACATCAGCAGGAGAGGACTCTTTAAAGTAGAGACACTACATACTGATATACACCTGAACATCAGCAGGAGAGGACTCTTTAAAGTAGAGACACTACATACTGATATACACCTGAACATCAGCAGGAGAGGACTCTTTAAAGTAGAGACACTACATACTGATATACACCTGAACATCAGCAGGAGAGGACTCTTTAAAGTAGAGACACTACTTACTGAAATACACCTGAACATCAGCAGGAGAGGACTCTTTAAAGTAGAGACACTACATACTGATATACACCTGAAAAAGAGCAGAATATGTCCTCTTTAAGATGTCTGACCTCACTGAGTCTCCCTTCATTACCCTCACATATTCCTGGTTGTAACATCATCTATTAGTGATGCTTGCACTGTCTGCAACTTGCTATTATTGCCCACTTGGTGGCACCAGTGGATAAAAGGTGATCTTAGTTGTCTAAAAAAATATTTTTAAGCCATAGTGGTTGTAAGTAAAACAAAACAAAATAACTCTTAGAAGCCGAACAAACTTATTTTTATTTATTTTTTCTTAAATCTCGTTTGTAGTTGTCTACAATCTCCTTTGACTGTATTTCAGGTCCTGACACATTATGGGACACATTCCTCCCATAATGTGTCAATATGCAAGCAGGGAAGATGTGTACCAGTGTCCCTGACATAAACACACTCCATGTAAAACACACACACACAGAGAGATTATTTAAATAGACACAGAGACAAAAACACACACGCAGCTCTCAAAAGCTAGGACAGTAATTACGTGTCTAAATCTGACAGAGCGTCCAACCGCCAATGTCTGGCTGCCTGCCAGTGTGTGTGTGTGTGTGTGTGTGTGTGTGTGTGTGTGTGTGTGTGTGTGTGTGTGTGTGTGTGTGTGTGTGTGTGTGTGTGTGTGTGTGTGTGTGTGTGTGTGTGTGTGTGTGTGTGTGTGTGTGTGTGTGTGTGTGTGTGTGTGTGCGTGGTTGTGTGGTTGTGTGGTTGTGCACTTGCATCGGTGTGTGTGACATTGGTAGAGACAGGCTGGCTGGAATCTGTTGAGGGAAGGGTTACTGAGGGTGTTGCTGTACTCAAGAACACACACAAACACACACACAGACACACACACACACACGCAAGAAAGGGCCAGGCAGTGCCACATCACCCACCTCACCCAACGGCCCATTTCACACCAACTCTCACCCTCACACACTGTTTAGCGTCCTGCAATACCACATAGACTCTCCTATAAATCTGTGATACCCATGTATTCTACTGCCAGCCAACATCTACTTGGGTTGTGTCTCCAACTGATAATGGAAGTCATATTTTGAGGTATTTCTGCTTAAGTATTTAAATGTTACTTCTACTTCACTACATCTCATCTCAATACTACTTTTGGAAAGGTTTAATTCAGTTTAAGATATATGGCATTTACATATTCTAGGCCTCTAAACTGAAACATGTCCCTGTCTCCTCTTTTTTTTCTTCCTGGTTTGTCAATCAAGATACAGATAGGTGACAAATGGAAATAAAAACCACCATAACATGAGTTCTCCAATTCTCATGAGCTCTACTCAAGGAATGACTATCATTCTTCCCCTAATTAGATGTCAAATCTCCGAAATCAGCCATAGCTGTTCCATTAGGGTAATATCGGATGACTTCAAAGACCGTAGCATGTGGTTTTCATACTACATTTCAGACTCCTTAAACAATTTAGTGACCCTTTGTGCTCCTTGGTCAAACAGTCACATGTCACAGGTCATGATAGGATGTTAATGTGACATGTATAATTGGTTATACATGACATATAAGGGTTCACTCTAAATTCTAAAGCCTACCACACAGGGGGGCATGCTGGGTTGTATAACATGCAACAGACTGAGACAGTCCTCCCCTGAGGGCAGACATTTTCACCAGAACACATTACTGCAACAGGCAGGCTCACGTTCTCTCTCTCTCTCTCTCTCTCTCTCTCTCTCTCTCTCTCTCTCTCTCTCTCTCTCTCTCTCTCTCTCTCTCTCTCTCTCTTCTCTCTCTCTCTCTCTCTCTCTCTCTCTCTCTCCTCTCTCTCTCTCTCTCTCTTTTTCTGTGTGTGTGTGTGCGTGTGTCCTGATCAGATATGCTATGTCCTCAACTGCAGGCACACATGTGAAAGACAGTACATGAGGACGAGGTACAGAGGAAGGAGGGGAGTTTATAGTTTAACACTGAGAAAGAAAGTCAAAGAACAAACGTCATGAAGAAGAAATGTAATGTGTGTGTGTGTGGGGGGGGGGGTCCTGCCTCCCTTGGGGTTGTGCACGGGCTTGTTGCAGCAACATTCCTCCACTCAGCTGCTTCTGAACAGCACATTCCTGTAAGAGAGAGATGGAAAGAGAAAACTGAGAGAGTAAAAGGGGGAAGAGAGAATATACTAAGAAAAAGAGTGAATTAAAGGGAGAAAGAGGGGGGTGAATAATGATGGGAGGATGTTAATAATCTATTAATGTTATAGTAAATATACTATGTAATTGATTCCTAGTGTAACCAGCTTCTCCACAGAGGGGTCCACAGGTCAGGGTCACATATAGTACAGTACAGAGAAAACAGAAGCAGTGCTGAGAAAAGGAAGTGACACGGAGAAGGGGGGGGGGTGGTCTCAGGGGGCCACAATGTATTTTCTTTAAATATTATTCCCCATATACATCCATAAAACACACATAGTGTACACACACAGTAAAGTAGAGGACTCATTGGAGTGTGTTCGTCCCCTCAGTGTGCTTGACCTGTTTCCAGTGAACTGTGGAAGAAATAAACAAATCTCACCACAAACACATTATGCTACAGCCATGATTATGCTTCTCTATAAAGACATAATATATTACACAAAGACTGGGCTCATTAGAGTTTATGGCTTGAAAATAAGAACACTAAAGTTTTTGATTAGTCAAATGATCAGATGAAAACATCACAAGACCATACAGAGACGGGTGACAATGCCCTACATTCCCTAGGTTGAGCTTCTCGTGTGTTTATTTGTGTGATTTCACCTGAATATGTTTTGGTTTCCGCTTTTGAATCTTTCAAATATTGATGTTGTTGTTGACTCAAATTTCACTTTTACTTTGGGAGCAGGGAGTAGAGGAGAAATAAACTCAGTCAAGAGAGGCACAGACGAGAGCAAAACAATTCTAAATGCTGTTATCAGACATGAAAACCAACTTTTCCTTCTGGGAGAGGAGAAGCTTCATAGAAAAGAAAACAAAAAAAGATTTACTGAGGATAACAAGCAAATAATCTTAAAGACAAGAGCAACAGAAAGCAGTCTGTGTGTGAGAGCTTGTTGGCTCAGTGATGGCGTCCTGCTCCTTCTCTCTCTTCCTCACACTGAATGGACGGTCTGTTTGTTGTCGCTGGTAGAACTAAAGGAAAACAATGCCACTCGATCCCCTTCTGTGTGTGTTTGTTGTTTATTGGAAGACGGTCAATCATGCATAAGTGTCTATTGAGTTCCTTTCCCCCAAACAGTTCTTTTCAGAATACTAATTTATCATTTTCTCTTTTATCGTCTTCTCTCCATCCCAGCAACTTTGTCTTTCCTTTTTGTCATTTGATATAAATGAGCTGGATGCTCCAAATTAGCATTATGAAACATTCATAAATGTAGAATATAACTCAACATATTTGACACACACACACGCACACGCACACGCACACGCACACACACACACACACACACACACACACACACACACACACACACACACACACACACTGAACATTAGTGGAAATGTTTCATGATAATGTGTTTCTATTTCTGGTCGTATTATAATCCAGATTATATATCTGACCCTTTAGGCTGTCAGCTGCTTCTTCCCTCTACCTCTCTCTCATGACTTACTATGGGACATTTTAACGCTTGTGTTGTAACATTGGTACTTATGTAAGCAACTTTTTAAAAATAAATTACATTAAATGTAAGAGTATGAAGTTATTCCCCTTATTACAGCAGTTTAAATCACAACATGGGCAGGTTTAAAACCATCAGATAACAAAAAAGGTAACAAAAACACATGTAGGCCTATATTAAACAATATATCCACTCTTATTATAGTATAAAGTTATAGAGCCTAAAAAATGAACAGCATGTTTCACACCAAATACAAAAGCAAAATATGTTTTATTGGCATAACAAGAAAATAAAAACATGTTTCAAGTTTGACACAACTTTTTATATTTGAGTATAAACTGTTGAAAGGTAAGAATGTGTCCTTGATACATCCAGTAGTTAGTTGTGTTTAAAAAGCTTACATACACTCCAACCCATTATCACAAACTTGGCAGTATGAATACTCAAGCTATAAAATACATCTCTCAAATGAAAGTCTGAAATACACTTTACTGAGATTACTGTATGTATTATTATAACTACACAATGGACATAATCAATATACATTACAGTATTAGACTTACTGTAAATCATAGTCGTTGTATTTATTTTACAGTAAATAGCGTCAAAACGACAGGCATACATTGTATCCAATCAGACGTGGCTCTTTTGTGGAGCTACATCCATGCTAGCCAATGGGATTCTGACCTCTTGTGTACATTATCCAATCACAGATCACTATATGCTGGAAGGGGAGGGCCTTGTTCTCCCTCGGCTTTGCCCAGTCCGGATGTTCCCCAGTAGCAAATAACGAGCAGCAGTGTGTTAATGTGGCAACCGAGGTAGACAGGGAGGGGTAGATAGACTGACCAGACCTGGGATTTTTGTATTTTTCCTTAATTTTTCTTTTCCTACTGAGCCAAGGGTTCACAGTTTATGTGACGCCTCGGTTGTTAACTTGTTCGTAGACGTGAAACCCCGACCGCTACTGCCTTTCTCTGGGACTTATCGTTACCGTGAAACAGCCCAGAAGAAAGAAGGGAGAAACAACATGGGGCGATAATAAAAAAAGGTGTTGTGTTATGAACCGACGATGACTCTCTGGGAAGATCCGTGAAGCATATTTATTTTTATTTATTCCCCCCTTCCTCCCTTTCCCTTGTGTCCATCTTTTGTTGTTTTATTTTTGAATTTTCTGCCCCCCTTGCTACTTCGGGAGGTTGTTTTTAAAAGGAAAAGGATACGTTACAAGAGGACTGAAGGATGGACCAAGCCGGCATCCTGAGAAAGTTTATCCAGAGGGTGAAGGCCATGAGCGAGGGGGACGAGGAGAGGGGAGAGGACAACTTCGGCAGCGACTTTATGGTGGGTTACATTTACATGAGCTTACCTAGCCTCCTTCACCTCTATATATCTCAACCAAACCTCCCTCCCCCATAATGTCCACATTTTCCTCCACACGTACCCTCAATATCCCACCCCCTCCCCGGTCCCTGTCTCCCCCAGGAGGTGAGGCAGGGGCGGCCACACTGCCCTCTTCCTTTTCCTCCCATTTCCAGGCTTTACATGGCGGCCTAGCATTGTCTCCCAAACCACAGACCACCGGCTCCTGTTTCTTTAAAATGCAGAGATAACAGCTAAACAACACACATTCACCCTCCAACCCCTGAGCTCATTTTATACATTGCTTTGTTGGATAGCTTAGCCTATCAGTGAATGCTGCCCTAAAGTGTTATTGTGGCTTATGTCTGATAGCCATGCCTGACTGTTAAGATACAGTGCATGATTCATTGTCCTCACTTAGCAGGATGTATTATCCCTGTGGACAGTTTTGTTATGGTCTTTTCTCTATGAAATATGTTAGGTATGATTGCTCATAGTAGTAGTTGTGAGCAGATATGTACTGTAGACACATCCACCTAAAGACTGTTAAACCAACGTTTGTGAAATATAGTCTTGCCAGTTTATTACACTCATTGATAAAATGATGTGCACAACGTATTGGAGACATTTTGCAATGCAATCAAATGTAGCTTACTACAATTGAGTAGTCTAGCCTTCGTGAGGGGTGTTGCATTAGACTGGCTACATGTACCTACAAAAACTGGCAAATAAGTGTAAGGCCCATAGATCAAATTATAAAGCATATTTTACGGTATTGTGTTAATCTGTTACACGTGGGAAGGCCCTTTTGAGGTGAAATAGAGACATTTGTTGTTAAAGTAACATTAAGTTAGCCTTATGATGACCGCTGCTGACCTGCAGTCATAAGTTTACCCACCCTGCATCACTGGATGTTGTTGTGGCCCAACTCTGACCCCAAAGAGGGCAAGTCCCAGGCTTGTGAAATTGCTGAGATATTTGCAACATCATGTGGTCATTTTTGTTTTAATGGCTGATTGATGTGAGACAATGTTGTGCTAACTGAGGGGATTTAATTTGTGAATCTAACCTTCATTAAATGTTCAGATACAATAGGCCTTTGTTCATTTGAATTAGTTGTAGTGGCAGATTGTAGGTTTAGCTTTCCTTTATGATACATTTAATGTTTCTGCCTACAGTTGCACACACACTTCGTTCTCCTTACTTCCCTACTTCATCCAAGCTGCTTGCTGGAGCTTGCAACATTCTTTCTTGGCCCATTTCATAACATTTTGTTCTGGCTTTAAAACTACAGCTTTATAGACACCTCTGCACACTTTGGATAACAGTTACACCATTTGTCAGGACATTTGTTACATAGCATAGCAGATTGACAAGTAAGGAAATGTGTGAATATTTGTCCATTTGTGGGCTGATAACATGACCTGTCCTGTGCTTCGAGCGAGTGTTTCATAAAACTGGGAGGAAGCGAGGGTTGCGTTAAGACCAGACCATGCAGGGCGTTGGGCTGTGAGAGGTATTGAGGAAGTGCATGTGATGAGAAAAAACAAATTATTATTTAACTTTATGCTATAGCCATTTAGTTGGAATTATTATCTAGTAGTTGTATATTTGCTTAAACTGATATTAAGCATGCATTTTTATTGGCTGACAGTTAATTTTCTAAGACTTCTTAATGTCAATTTTCCCAACAAAACATCCCGTCAGCCCCCGCTTTTTAATCAGATAACCGCTTTTCAAACGTTATGACATCACTGCTTGTCACGCCTTAACTCTTCATGTGATATCTGTTCAATTTCTTTTCAATAATCTTTATTGGCATGAAACCCAGTAATTCCCTTCTACAATGAGCTTCTGTGAGCCCTAGCACTCATCCCTTCAGGCAGTAACATCACCATTAAACAGCTGATGTGAAAAAGTAATGTATGTGCTCCAAGTATTTCTTAAATCTGGGTATTCACAATAATTAAAGTGGACCTATCATGCTATATTTGAAACATATATTGTAGGGCCATACCTATATAAAACATGTCTGTGAAGTCTTTTTTTCAAAATACCAAACAGATCATGCATTTTAGCCATGCCTCATTTCGCTCTATTTGCTCTTTCCCAGCCCTGTTTTTGCAAGGGCTGATTCTGCTTTTGTAGCAGACTACAGCGCCACTTACAGGCCTGGCATATGTACTACAGCGTCTCCAGCGCTTTTGAGCGGTCTCTCATTCCCCTGATAGGTGGAGAGTTGCCCATATAGGCGGAGCACCCCTTTTCTGACGTCAGAAAAATTCAAATAATAATCAGCTCCGTTGCAGCCCCGTTTTTAGAGATTTGGGTATGGAGGAAAAGAGAGAGGGTTGTGTTTTCTGACACTTGGTGAGTTCCCTGACACACCGGGGACACATTTTCATGTATAAAAGACGTACAAAAGTGCATTTTGCATGATAGGTCCCCTTTAAGTTATTTTGTGGAGTGTCAGCTTTATGGTATTTATTTTATGGAGCTTCAAGGATCTGGTAGTGAATTTAAAGTAGCACCTACATTATTCAGCCTACAGAACCGGCCTGTAGACCAGAAATGTTGTTCTGATGGAGAACATGCGGGTTGTGTCTGTGCCAGTGTACCGAGCACAATTAAAACTGCTCATCAGCCACAGGCAACATAAGTCAGTGCTTTAGCTGGTCGCTGCCGCTCTGTAGTACCAATTTCAAGCCTTAAGTCAAGCTTTCAATTGCTGGAGTCAAACTCACAACACCACAAGCGCATGGGGTGTGCTCCTTTGCACACTGAGTCACCAGAACACCCTGACATAACACCCACTTTAACTGCCTATTGTTGTTTATATATAGAAAGTGTTTTATAAGCATAATTACAGTGCTCTGCGAAGGCAACAAGTCCGATTATTTGCCTTGATGGTTCTTCTTCTGCAGCTTCTTCATGGAACAAGAACACTTCATTTCTGGCACCCAAATGTGTCCTTTAAAAAACAATTGCGACCCATTTAGACCGTCTCTTTTATAACAGGGTGTTGTTAATTATAAAGAATTTTGTTTAGCAACATTCATATGGAGACGGCTGATCTCATGACATGGCACATACTGGTGCATGTGTTGCGATGACATCGGAGTGTTCCATGAAGTGTAAGGAGACAGCTTCAAGGTGTAAATTAGACTCACTTCAGTCATAACCCTGGTGTTTTAGTAACCGAAATAACTACATTGGTGGATTTAGAGATTTAAGCTTCAGCAATGATAGCATGCAGCTTGTAATCAACAAAACAAACACTATGATAATTTAAACCAATCTGGTCTGATGATAATGGCTTCATTCAAGGGGATACAAAAGGGATGAACGGTAATATTTACTGTCGAAGTGTATCTTCTAACGCAGGTTCTGCATCATTGGAACATCTATGCATTCGCTGTTCACAAAACAAACAATGGCAATCTGACTTGTTTTACAAGGGTAGTTATCAACCAGCTCTGTCAACCCACCACTTTCCAAACCAGCTATTAGTGCGCTTATGTAAGCGAGGACCGAGGTTTTTTGTGTGTGCAAATAGCCCGTTACAGGGGCATTGTTATGGACCCATCCAGAGAAGATTTTAAAAGAAGATACAATATTTGGGGAATACTTGCTCATTGCTCAAAAAGAAACAATATAAACAACCAGAATCAGGGTCAGAAATAATTGTGGGCAAAGGGCAACTGTGCCACCAAACACACATTTGTTGTGTGATTGTGGCCAGTAAACACTTTTATTTTGAACCAAACACTAACAAAGTAAGACCAGGGGTGTCCAAACTACGGCCCGGGGGCAAAATGCGGCCCGCGGGCCATTTTGAATCGGCCCTCAGCAAATTAAAAAAAGTATAATGGAGTATGGCCCAAAAATGAAACTCGTGCTTGTTTTGTATTGTACTTCTTAAATATATATGAAAACAGATATTACACAGTATTCATGTGTTAAGAAGCCCACTCTTCAAATAAATTCAGTCAATTCAAGTTTAAAACAAATCTAACTTGATAAGAAAAAAGCCCAATAACTTATTTTCATAACACGCTTGAAATATATCCTTCCTATGTCCTCTTATGATAAGCAATCTGAGGCTTCTGTTTTAAGGAATGAGCTGCTCCCCTTTTGAGAGCTATGATGTAGGCTGTTGTTTTTCTTAAAGCATATTCAAGTATTAAGCATAATTTACCTACATTTCATTGATTTTGCTGACTTATAACTTAACTTACGAGGCAATATACCTCACCTCTAGTGAGTGGCCCAGCCCTTCGTATATTTTTCTGTAAGTGGCCCTCGGAGAAAAAAGTTTGGACCCCTGATCTAAACCTTGAATTTTCCTCCAAAATATAACAGAAGAATGTAACATAGTTTTCGTTATGACGGCTAAATAGGACTTCTAAATTGTAGTCGATCTGAATGAAAGAAAACCCACAATATCACCAGAGTTTTCATCGTAAACCCTTTGGTTTTTCTCGCCCTGTTTCTTACAGTCCAGGTCATTTGCTGCCACACGCTTATCCACTGATGTTGACTTTTCCGTTTGAATAAGGTTACATTTAGTTTTGACCAGAACATTCTAAACTCATGTTGCTGACTCATAATTCGGGTTTGTGAACGCAGATCCACACATTCTGCACAGCGACACAGCTGCTGTTGTGAAGGCAGTATTTCGCCCTTCAGGTTTGATGTCACTTCCTGTGGGCACATTCATTCTCTCTGTTTGACTTCAATTAGGGCAAAGAGAGAGAAGCAATTTAGGGACGCTGGTGGACTTTCATGTAGGGTCACGTTTTGATAATGCAGTTAATTGATTGTATATGTCTTTAGAGTTGAGCTTGAGGACATACAAACTGCAGGGATTGGGACCTCTGTGTTATGAGACATCTCTGTATCTGCTAGGCCAGGGGTTCCCAAACTTTTCAGCCTGTGACCCCCAAAATCACTGTGCCCGTGACTGGCGACCTCCCGCCATGTGAATTTGTTATACAAATAACAGTGTTCCCCATACATCGACATACAAACCCCACAGATCCTCAACTCCCCCGTATCTCACTCATTAAGGCGAGACACGGCAGGCAAAAACATAATTTTTCATGCACTGGTCAATTTTGATATGTTGTGCTGTTTTGATTCCATAACATGTTTTCTATTTGCGTCTGTAGGTTTCTCCTAAATTCACCAAAATGGCAAAAGAACAGCGATAAAAATGTTCACAGAGAAGACGACAACAATTGTCACTTGCACGAAGCAAGGTTATATAAAAAACAAATGATCCCGAACACGAAATACCTTCACGGAGTGCGTCGGTGCGCAAGCTGTCATCCAAAGAACAGCCGGGTTTAGGTAGCGCCTCACAGCAATCTTTAAAGGTCGTTTTCTCAAAATGAGTTGTTTCTCATGTTTCTGAGTGAGAAATGTCAACTTCAGTACCACTTACATACACCAAACCTTCCAGTTATATTCCTATCAATATTCTGAAGGTTTTTACAGAAGGGTTTGTTTATATATCATTCATAGCCTGAATTATATAACATGTTATACCTAAAAACTAGGGCTGTCAAACGATTACAATTTTTAATCAGATTAATCACAGTTTAAAAATTAATTAATCATGATTAATCACCTTTCGAACTATGTCCAAAATATGCCATTTATTTATGTATATTGTTGTGGGAATGGAAAGATAAATGAAAGAAGGCGGATATATCCATTTAACATACTGTATCTATGTTTATTATAACATTTTTCTGCGTGTCAAAATGAAAGACAGCCCACACACCTATCAATCATCAAACCGTGGGGTCTTAATTCATTACGTGTTGATTTCTATCAACGGGGGAGTACTTCAGGAAAGTCGACAGAGGGGGGGGCTAGTGGAGTACTTCGTGACCACAGAGTGTGAACGTTGTGATCAGCTGTTTTAGCGCAGTTCTCCAGTGAAGGGGGGGAGTCTCCCTCCGCAGCCGGTTGGCGTAGTTTTGGCACAATTCCGTTGTACAGACCGACGTTAACAGCAGCCCTGTCTGTGCACACGGAGACCGACTCTGTCGTCCGGTGATCTAACCGCCTTCTGGAAAAGCTTCACAAGTACGTCGGTACGCAAATGCGCTTTGTGACACAAGTGACGGTACGCATTTCAGATTACGCACATAACCAGCGTACCAGTTATGTGCACCCCTGTACTACAGCAAAAGTATTCTCCGTTGGGACTTCCTGCAACAACACCATGCCGTTATCTTGATTCTGATTGGCTAGAAGACATTATCAAAGATGTTCTATTGAGAAGACGATCACTACGTGACAAAAGTTTTCAAAACCGTTTCTGGTCTTCGGTATTTCCAGACAAGTGGCTGCTGAAATCAATCTTACTAACTGCTGTCTGTGCAATTCTCGGCGTGAGTTGGCGGACTTTATTTTGCTTACTTTAACATCATTTTTCATGGTGGGGCTAAGCCATTTCTTGGTATGGGTGTAGCCTACCCCAGCCATACCCTGGCGCTGCCACTGGTGGGATATATGGGGCGGGCCATTCTGCACATGCGAACTTAAATGCGTTAAATATTTTAACGCAAGTAATTCAAAAATGTAATTACCGCCGTTAACGCGATAATTTTGACAGCATGACTAAAAACATGGCGAAAATTTATATTTTAGAGCTGTTGACAGTATTTTCTGATTTGTGATAAAAAGAGATATCCAAAATCCCTTATGTAAAAACTTTAGATTCTAATATGACTACAAAATGAATTTCGAACCTGACTTTATCCAATATTCAGAATTGTGTTCCTGAAAGTATTAAAATATGAGCATATTTAATTAGAGTATGGCAAATTTGCATGGGGGGGAGAGGTGCCCCTACAAATAGAATCAAATTATGTGGGAAACAGTGATGATAATAATAATAATATATTTTTAAAAACTTTTTTTTTGGAGTCATCTCGCGACCCCCTGGGGGGAACCCCTGTGCTAGGCCACCATGCAGCCTGACAGAAACAGGCTATTACTTGCATCCAAATTCCTCACACTGTTACGTTTGACATTTTTGCACGGTTGTCCCCAGTTGATATGCAAACCCTGGCAGTGGCACATTTGTTATATTTTATACTGTATGTCTTATCACAGAATACACAACATTGAACTAATCCAAAATCTAATTTGTTGTCAATAATGGACCTGAGAACACATTTCTTTAAACACATTGCCATTTTGGCGTCTATTCATGTGCTCCCATATTGCATAGAAACAGACGTCTGCTTATGAACAGATGCCTGGATATTGCATGTTATGTATGAGATAGCAGGAGCAGAGGTCGCGTTAACCGAATATTTTCCATCTATGACGGATTTTTTTTAACAATGACGGAAAAATCTGAAAGCATTAGAGCATTAGAACAAACTCGGAACAGCCCAAAGTTTCCCCGCAGCGAGGCTCCGGTGTTAAGCATGCCTGCCAAAAAGGAAATGATACCGTTTCCAAACCCAACTTTGCCCTACAAATCATTGAAATGTCTGTGAGTTTTGGCTTTACGCTGTGCGCACTCCCGCGAGGTGCAGTGGGCATGCATAACACAGCGCTAACAATCTTACAATTTTACGATCCTGTCCGTCAAAATTACGGGCAGTGAAAAAGTCTAGCGCAACCTCTGAGCAGGAGATACTTGAAGTGTCCTATAGAGGTGTAAGAATCCTCTCACAGGTTCAGCAAATGTAGCTACCAAGTGTTTTAATGTGGAAGATGTAAAATAATCAGATTATATACAGGAAATCAGTCTGGCATGTGTTACCTGTACTATTGTTTCTAAATACACTGGCATAAACACACACGTTCCTGCTATTAGGAACACTGCTCGACTTTGTAGTCTAGACAGGGTTTAGACATTGGAGATCAGCCTGTGTGTGTGTGTGTGTGTGTGTGTGTGTGTGTGTGTGTGTGTGTGTGTGTGTGTGTGTGTGTGTGTGTGTGTGTGTGTGTGTGTGTGTGTGTGTGTGTGTGTGTGTGTGTGTGTGTGTGTGTGTGTGTGTGTGTGTGTGTGTGTGTGTGTGTGTGTGTGTGTGTGTGTGTGTGTGTGTGTGTGTGTGTGTGTGTGTGTGTGTGTGTGTGTGTGTGTGTGTGTGTGTGTGTGTGTGTGTGTGTGTGTGTGTGTGTGTGTGTGTGTGTGTGTGTGTGTGTGTGTGTGTGTGTGTGCCCCACCTTTGTGGGCAGATTACTCCCAAGCAGCACATCAAAGTAAGCGAAAAAGTGCAAACACGCTTCTCAAAACATGTGTCCTGTCGGGCAGACATAACACACTCAGAGGGGGGGGGGGGCAAGAAAAGGAGATGGGACAATGCGTAACATGCTAGTAGTGTGTGTGGTGTGTACATTTGAATTGCCTGCACATCTGAGCCTGGAGCACATGCTCTGGAAGCCTTTATGGTTGTACAATCACACACAGCCACACACACACACACACACACACACACACACACACACACACACACTCTTGCTGGTCAGGGATGCAAGAACCCCATCTTCCTTTGACAGCATGGTAGTTTAGTGGCAGCATAAACGGAGCTGCAACGTTTAACAGCTAATGGATGACTTGGTTGCCAAATATTTGATAATAGAAAAATCATTTTATTTATTATACAATGACCTAAAATAATTCAGTTTTCAGCCCCTATAATATGAAGATTCACACCTTTTTTCTTCATATTAATAAATGTCTTTGGGATTTTGACAAACAGGGGATTAAATGTCATTCATTTGGACTTTAAGAGGATGGAGCCTTAACTAGTTTCTGACATGCCTTTGGCTCAGCCGGCTTCCATCGTTGGCGAAAAAATGAGAAGCCTGGTGGGTGTTTGTGCGGCTCTGTGCTTTTATTAGCTTGTTTGTGTGCGTGGGCGTAAGGGCGTACACAGCAGGGGGTCGGCTGCTGTTTTTGTTAGTGTATGCGTGTGTGTGTGGCAACAACTGTAAGCCCGCCTTATGTTACTGTAACAAGACTTCCCAATATCCTCTGGTGTCACATCCTCCTTCTTCCTCCGCCCCCCCTCCCACGGCTTAAACCAGAAACCAGCATTATGCCCCCGAGCTGCGTGTTTCTCAGAAGAGACGCCACGCAATATTTCCACTCTGGAGTAAGTGTGTGTGTGTAGGTACACACACACTTACATATCATGTAAAGTTTACATGAAAGATAGCTGACCCACCGATAAGGCCGAGAAACGTTATTGATCAAGATAAGAGAGCACACACTACAGTCAGGACATTCCACAGTAATAGTGTGCGTGTAAAGTGTGCTTCATTGAGGAGCCATCTTTACTATGGTAACTCACACACATCACTTACACCCAAACATGTCAGCAGCATCTGTGCGTCCTTGAGATGGACAGGAAACTACACCAGTAGTGTATTACATTATTATAATATCAGTAAATAAACACAGAAAGGCAAAATGGATGCATCCACGTTAGTCCAGACGAGGCTCACATAAGAGTGAGAGAAGTAGAGCGTCACACAGGCAGAATCAGGCTTGTGACGACAGGTTGACCCCCGGTGAAGGCTCTGAATACATGCACACACTAAACACACAATGAGCTCCTGTCCCAGGTGATTGGGATTATACGTGGTTTGTCCACATCTGCTTCCTGCAGCAGGCCGAGCTGCGCAGCGGGAAATAGTGTGCTCGATATGACAGAGGAGGCACCAATTTGAACTGAAATGCAAACATGGCAAACTGTGCTTTCAGTTATTACGTCCCAGTTGATAGTATCCATATATTTTGTACAGTGAGGTTGAGGGTTTTTCAAGATACTTTCAGAGACACAGTTGATGGTGAAGAGGAAGGGGAGGTCCCGCTGTGAAAATGATGTCATTCTGATGTTCACAGGGAAAGTCACATGGCGGTCAGCTGCAGAATAGCACTACAGGGGTTCAGTGTATTACTCCAGGACACTGAGTTATGCAGATATTGTAAATGTGTTTGTGTATCTTAGCACTGTGTTGTGATGGTAACTCCTCCATCTCTTTCCCTTCTGTGCCTTTCCTCATGATTTTATGTATTTGTCCACTTTGTTTTGTCTTGCATACTGTATGTCTACTGTAAACGCCAGGCTGAGATTTGAGGTCCTGCAGGAAGTTGGCTCCCAAAAGTGAGAGTGGTTGCTTTTAATTGGCTTGTTGAATGCTTTTAGTTCAGGCCAGGTGCTTCCTGCTGTCGGCGTGACTGTACTGCTGACCAAACACAAACTGCCATCAGATGCGTGAGCAATCAAAACCACATTAAACCATATAAGGATGATGCATATTATTATTTTTAATTCAAAACCACATGTTCTGCCTTTTGTGTCGTATTGTGATATTCGGCTGCTTCCTGTGTGACTTGCAGAACAGAGTGTGTAGGAATAGAAAAGGAGACCGGCATGAGACACAGTGACAGAGACAGATTGGAAAGCCTGATGGCTAATTAAAGGGAAGCACATCCTGCTTTGTGTGTGTGTGTGTGTGTGTGTGTGTGTGTGTGTGTGTGTGTGTGTGTGTGTGTGTGTGTGTGTGTGTGTGTGTGTGTGTGTGTGTGTGTGTGTGTGTGTGTGTGTGTGTGTGTGTGTGTGTGGTGTGTGTGTGTGTGTGTGTGTGTGTGTGTGTGTGTGTGTGTGTGTGTGTGTGTGTGTGTGTGTGTGTGTGTGGTGTGTGTGTGTGTGTGTGTGTGTGTGTGTGTGTGTGTGTGTGTGTGTGTGTGTGTGTTGTGTGTGTGTGTGTGTGTGTGTGTGTGTGTGTGTGGGTGTGTGTGTGTGTGTGTGTGTGTGTGTGTGTTGTGTGTGTGTGTGTGTGTGTGTGTACTGTCAGTACTGTCAGTACTGCCTCTCTGCCACTACACCAACATTTCCTGACCACAAATCTGTTCCCCCAATGCTTGTGCAAGAAGGCATATTTTCTGCCAATCAGTGCCCTCTGCTGAAGCAGGAGAATGTCTTTGTGTTTGTTTGTGTGAATTATTCAGCGTGCTAGTGAAGTACAGCACCGCCGACTTACTCAGCCAGGAGACGGAAAGTAGGTTAGACCCACTAACAACTACATCTATTTTTCCTCTCTGCCTACCTCTACCTCTAATACTCTTTTCTCTGTTTTAATGTTCTTTTCCATTCCGTCTCGCTCTGTGTGTCCAGTAACTGCCCTGGCATCCTCCACCCATCTTAGCTTGTGTCAAGTCATTGTGAAGAAATGTGTCTGCGAGCACACATGACTCAGTCGCACCCTGGAGGGGCCTGTGAAGTCTGCACAGGGCTTTTTCGGGGCAACGCCCATGTGTGTGGGGCAGTGGAAGTGCAGTGTTCACAGGAAACTGGCATTTATGCTGTTTTACACTCTGACTGATAGGAAGTAAGAGGGTACAAGGAACGGAAGGGGAGTACAAAGGTTCAAATAAAGAGAGTGCAAAGATAAGGAGCCGTTTGAGAAAGATTTCTGATTATTTCAATCATTTTTGATTTAATTAATGAAGACAAAACAGAGTTGAAAACACTGAAGCGAGGTTGTGATGCATTTAAAACAAGATCGTACTGTAATTCAATACAGCCAGTGATGGTAGACGACCCGGGCTGACCACACATGGGGCCTGAGAAAAACAGTTTGACACACTGTTTGAACTTTTGACAAAAATGCAAGTGAACATTATTTGATAACACATGTCCGTCAGCTGTTAGAATATCACACGTTTTGCAGACGTGACCACAACAGTGCAGAGTCGGCCGTTTCAGAGCGATCTTTCTTCACATGTGTGAAAAGTTAACCATCAGAAACTTCCTGATGCGGGTTTCTAGTGTTTTCTAACTTCTGTTTCCTGTGCTGTTCTGTACCTTTTCATATGTCTTCATTATGATATAAATGTGTTTCCTATGACATATGTCATGTGTACATTTATATCATGCAAGCATCAAAATCTAAACTTAACAGAAAAAGTGTTTTAAAGCAATTTAAAGGTTCCTCACTAGTTTAGCAGATATGAAAACATTACTAGCTTGTCTAAAATGAGGCTTTGCTCTATTTAAATAATTTTTTTAAGTCAATCAAATAATAGAATATTTGACTCATAGTAACTGAAATTGGCAATGACTTTTAGTTGCAGGGCAAGATGAACTTTTAATAAAGTTAAACAGGAACTTTTAATTATACGATCTAATAAAGCATCTCTCCATAAATCTCCTCTTCGATTTAATATTTTTATGACCGTTATTTTCCTTTAATGAAAGAGTTGTTCCAGTTGTTGTGCAACAAATCCAATAGAGGAGTATACTTGAAGCGCTGATGGACACAAGTATGTTTACATATCTCTGTCCCCCCCCCCCTCCATTCAGAGCAGAGGCTAGTGCGAAGCGACTGAGTGTGTAAAGAGAGCATGTGAATAGACCAAAGGAATAAAGGAATCCATTAGCTTAGTTTCCGAGAGCCTCTTAAAAGCCTTGGCTGTCCCTCTTTCCTCTGCTTTGCTTCTCCCATCTTTCTCCAAAAATCACTTTATCTCAAATACTCCAGATCTCCTCTCCTCCACTCTCTTCTTATTTCCTCTCCAAGTTACCTATGTTGTCAGTTTGTTTAGAAAAGCTACAGAGCTGCACACTGCTCTCCCATTGTGTGTGTGTGTGTGTGTGTGTATGAGATTGATTTGTTTATTAACCTGATAAATCATTAAACTTGACTTTAAGTTGTTATTCAAGATTGATGACATCCATAGTTCTAATATTAAAGTGTTAGTCTTAAGACCCAATCCACATTTGAAGTATGCAATGCCTAAAATCAAATGTCATACAACTTGCTTGGATGGAAATAGTTGGTTAATTGGAAAATACCATGACAGCCAGCCTCTATATTGAACAGTAACCACAGGGTTGCACTGATGCATTCACAAACTGCTTCAAATCATTCAATATTCATTTTGTTGCTTTAAGAATTAACAACTAAAAACTGCTAGCTTTTGTACATGTGTTGTTTCCTTACCAGCTATTATACTCTATACCTGTGGGTAATTTAACAGTTGTGGTAGGTGAAATACATATATAATATCTCCACAATCCGTCAAAAAAAAGTAACATGGAAGCATAACGTGTATTATTTGATTGAAATATGTTATTTTAAATCTTATCAGTCAGCTAAACAGATACCAGACAGTGTGGCCTGTATTTTCTGACGACTGAAACAAGCTGTTGTTTATTTAGAAGTGGAACATGTTGGTTTGCTCCTCTGAATTGAGAGAGGAAGGTGTACACCTGGATTTATAACTGCTGAAATGTCTTTGAGCCTGGTACTAAAGTTGTTATTCCCTAGTTTTCTTCTGTGTGGATAATCCTTGGCAGTTTGACCTCGTGATTATACAACTTGTGTGCTTGTGAAAACAGGAAATCTCTTCCTAAATGGCTGCTGCCAGTCGATCATGTATTTTGATTCAGGGCCAAAACAAATCCTTGATTAGGTGCTACAGAATGTCAGAATGAATTGACTTTAGGAGGAATCCACTTGTTTTTCCAGTTTTCTGTAAATGAAGTGAAATAGGCTACAAAGAGAAAACTCATCATCATTACAGAGAACGGAGCAATGTGTGCATGATAGTCTCAGCAGAATGTGTTTTTGGGTTGGGGGAATCAAAAACCATCACAAATCACTGTTGCCTGCCTCCTCTTGCTCATTGTGTGTGTGTATTAGTGTGTGTGTGTGTGTGTGTGTGTTCCCGGGCTCTAGCCCAACACAGAAGCAGGCCTCTGTTGGAAATGTAATTCACATGAGGCCAGAGGAGCTCTACTGCTATTCACACACACACACACACACACACACACAGCTGTGTTGCCGCCCACAGTGTGTGTACCTCTCATTCTCTATATAAAGATGAGGAGAAAAACTCATGTCTTTAGATGTGTGTGTGTGTGTGTGTGTGTGTGTGTGTGTGTGTGTGTGTGTGTGTGTGTGTGTGTGTGTGTGTGTGTGTGTGTGTGTGTGTGTGTGTGTGTGGTGTGTGTGTGTGTGTGGTGTGTGTGTGTGTGTGTGTGTGTGTGTGTGTGTGTGTGTGTGTGTGTGTGTGTGTGTGTGTGTGTGTGTGTGTGTGTGTGTGTGTGTGTGTGTGTGTGTGTGTGTGTGTATTCAGTGAGCAGTCAGTTTTTGAATGTACCGAAGCCCTGAATCAAAAAGAAAGGAAAATATTCAATATCACAATATTGATACTACATGTGATGAATACACAAAGAGTCATTTTGAAATCATCTCTTATTGAAGAGTTTGGGCTGAAATCTATTGATCTATCTATTTCACTCAGCAAAATCACAATTATCCAAATCGCATTATGTGCAATATTTGGTAAAGGCACATAGTGACATCACTATGTAACACTAGCGCCTCTATTGGCTTGTGCTCCAACTAGGGTTGCAAAGGGGCGGAAAGTGTCCATGGGACATTAAGCCGGAGAATTTTGGAAATATTCTATGCAAAATTAAACAAAAAACATGACATTTCAACAGATTTTTAAATTTAAAAAAATGTCTTTTTAAAGTACAACAGAACAAGTTTTAATTATGTTATTGAACAATTATTTGTTTCATTGAAGAACGAAAACAGGAATGTTGAGTTAAATATTACTCATCTGTGCATGTGATGGAGGAATGCACAGTGCCTGTAGGGGGTGTGGTCTCAATAGCCATGCAGTAAGCGGTGTGCTATGGCATGGATATTCAAGTGTACTTGAATGGCATCTGTTTGTTTTAGTCAAGATTATGCTAAAATATACTTTCCCCAACTATATTTAAGTTCCCTATGAAGAGCCAACCTTCAATTTAGAACATTCCCAGTTTATTCCCATTAATTCCCATGGAAAGTTTCCATCTTTGAAAATTCCCGGAATTTTGCAACCCTAGCTCCAAAACATTGTACGTGATAGGCTAAGGGGCGGGACATCTCTAAGCAGTTGACCAATCCCAACAGAGCCGGCCAGCTAACCAATCAGAGTAGACTGGGCTCTGGTTTTTCAGACAGAGGGTGAAAAGAGGTGCTGCATTAAAGCATGGAGACATGTCCCAGTAGAGACACTACATACTGATATGAACATGAAAATGAGCTGCAGAATATGTCCTCTTAAACATTTTCATCACAGCTTTCATATTTATGTATGTAAGATTACAAATACCTGTTGTGTGTGTTTTTGCGTTCATCTCTGTGTGTATTGTTTTATGTCTGCTTAAGCACAGAGGAGAAACAGGGACAGGAAGAACAGGGTTGGTGTCAGGATGTACTGTGTGTCTCCGCCACAGTAACAGTCAGGGCCACTGAGAAGAGAGGGGGGGGGGGGGCATTCCTCACACGGAGCTCCAGCAGCCCAACACCCACGCTGACTTTCTCAGAGACCGCTAGAGAGAAGGGGAGTGAGAGTGATGCCTAATTTCCTCACTGTCTCAGAAAGAGGGAAGGAAGTGATTTAACCCAGAGGTTCCCAACCTTTTATTGTGCCAAGGACCGGCAGATACATAGGCCTACATAAATACAAAAAAACGCGGACCGGTTGTCAATTTTAACTGATTTTAATATTTACTCACCAGCAGGTAGCAACAGAGACTAATTGTATGTAACAGCCTGAACAAATACTAGAACAATATGCATCCACGCCGTACATATGCATATGGCAAAACATATTAACAACGAGAAAAAGAACCGGTGTTTTTCGGAAAAAACCATGGATATAACCAAATATATATATTATAATATATAACCACACACACCAGCGTTTCCGCCAGGGGGCCGTCTTGCCGTCATTTGACGCCCTTATTCAGCTCGGGACGCCCTGAACTCGAGCCGAGGGCATCCAAAAATATTAATAATTCGAGAGAAGATCGAGAGTTTTTATCGCTTGAAATTACGAAAAGGACAAGGACATCCCTCTGTTGGAGGGGCAAAGGAGTCTGGTGGGATTATTTTCGGAGTATTGAAGGTCGTTTCCCCGACATCGAAGGTGCCTGCTACAGGACAACACGGAACGTGCGCGATTTGGACGCGATGAGCAGGGGGGTTTTAGTGGAGCACGCGAATGAGCTGCGAGCACCAGAGCCTCGCAGTGGCGATACTGAGGCTCCGTGGTAAACTGTGAATGAAGAGCCGTTTGGGAGCCGAAACAGTGACTAGAGGCCACGGTGATTCACTGGAAGATTCAGAAATGTCCCTCAATGTATTCAAATATAGTATATTTTCCTCTTTTATGTTTTAAATGTAGCATTTAGCACTATAGATGGTGCTGAAGCCTCTTTCTTCATCTTATAAAATATGCTTGTGGAGTTAAAAGGAAACCAGTGATTCCCATTTAATAAAATGGAATCAACTTAAAGCTAATACAATAGAAATGTAAACCCCTTTTTAACTCTGAGACAACATATGTCAGTAAATAGCAAACCGACTCTACGCACAGCTTAAGTGAAGGAAATATTACAATCTCACTTTTAATAAAACAGGCACTGACTGGTTTATTTTGGCCAGTTAAATCTGCCTTGCCACTTTTTGTAATTATATTACAGTAGAAAGTAATGGTGTTTAAGGAGGTCATATTTTTTGTGGACGGAACACATTTTAACCTTTGCAGACCGTTTACATGCACCAAAACCCACACAAAAAACCCACTACTGGAAAGGGAAAACCCCAAACAGCATTAAAGGGGCTCTTCATGTCGGTGAATATTGTGAGTCAACTCAAGTTAAAGAACTGTTAGCTGAATTTGAGCCTGCTTCCCATTGACTGCATGAGTCTTTATCAGTGTCAGACTATTAGATCTGGCCTCACTTAACTTAATGCACAGCAGTGTGTGGGGGGGTGGGGAGCTGTGGTATTCCTAACATTAAAGGTGGGTATAATATGTGTGTGAGTTTAACCATTGTAACCGCTGTGTATGTAAGACAGGGCTCTGGACAGAACATATGTAATGGCAAAGCTTGATTGAAACTCAAATTGAGTTTTCACTCATTCAACACTCATTTAAGTTTTCTTTCCTAAAACTTAAATGACTCTCTACTCTCTTACAGATCTGTATTTCAGTGTGATTCTCAGATTAAGTTTCATCATTCTGTCTGCTATCATTTCTCTCTTTCCTGTTTCCCTTTGCAGAAAAGCACCCCCATCATCAGTGTAACCCTATGTTGCTTTTCCTTCGTTTATACTTAGAAACAAATCACATATAATCTGTGTAGGTGAAGCAGAGAGGAGAAAATAATTCATCATCTATCTCTATTAAATCTATTTTCCTCTTGTTTTTTTCCAGAGGTTACGGCGGTTATCGACTAAATACCGCACAGAGAAGATCTACCCCACCAACGTAGGAGAGAAGGAGGAGAATGTCAAGAAGAACAGATATAAAGATATACTGCCATGTAAGTACCAACACATACACGAAGTATGTTAATATGAATGGGAAAACGTGTCTCCCACTTATACATACACTAACATAAAGCACAAAGTAACTGTTCTTGGCTACTGTATTTCCTAGTTGCTGTAAAGGTCTGACACACACACACACACACACACACACACACACACACACACTGAAAGTGGACTGAAACAGACTTAAATGTATCTTTGAACGAGGAACTGTTCTAACAGTGACGTCACCCTGGAGTACATTTCTATATCACCAGTCTTAAATAATAATAATACATTTGATTTCTAAGCACTTTTTCAGGTGCTCAAAGACACTTTACAGTGGCGATAGCTCCTTGAAAGTCTTTAAGTAACGTTTTATTCTTGTTATCAATGAATCTGGAGATTATCTTCCCATTAAAGCATTTTTAGTCTTTTGCAATTCAGCATATGGTATAAAAAGCAGGACACACACACACACACACACACACACACACACACACACACACACACACACACACACACACACACACACACAGCTGTTGCTGTACTTATGGCGCATTTCCACTACAGCGCGGTTTAAGCGTGCCGTGCCCGGCCCGTTTTTGCTTGCGTTTCCACTAGGCGTAGTTCTGGCTAGCGGGTACTTTTTCACAGTTTTCTGGCTCTCCAAAATCGAGGTTCTTTCCGGGCCAACAACCGGGCTGAGTATGCTAAACTAGTGAGAGAATCGCTGGCAACAAAATGAACATATTTGACCGTGATTTAATTGTAATACACGTTTCAAAATGATGCCGAAGTAACAACATACTGATACCGGTTAGTAAAAACCATGAATTAATGCTTTGACAAGTCTGCAGACAGACGGCAGGCGAAAAACCTTTTAGAATGCTTGTTTTCTGAATGGAGCTTGGCTAAGCTAACGTTATATATGCTCCGACCGTCCACACTCACAACAACGGCCTATACAGACATAAATTAACCAGCGACTGTATTCGCCATGACACAGGCAGTCTGTGGTTTGTACTTGTTTAACTTTTGTCTAGTTTCTGAACAGATATGAGGAGCTGTGATCTCTGAGTGCTAAGAGCTAACGGCTGATGTTGGTTTTGTGTTTTGCATTGAAGATGACGTAACGCAGGCCTATTCAAATGGCGGCCCGCTGGCCAGATGCGGCCCAGAACCAACTCCCGAGTGGCCCAGCCTCCCGTGGCCAAATGTCTACACTAGTACAGACCATGTACAACACTCCGCGTTGCCTAGAAACAACCAAACAACAACGACGCAGCGCATTTTTTTAAAGTACATCTAGTGGTCCTATGATAGCAACTCTAAAATATGTCTCTCTCAACTCTGAAGCGTAAACTTGACGATGAAAACCGTCAGTTTAATCCTGCCTGTACCGACAAATACTTGTTTATTCAGCCGTCAAATCCAAACGCCAAGCCGATGTGTTTAATTTGCAATCAGTGCGTTGCGGTACTTAAAGATTACAATGTCCGGAGGCACCACAATGACAAACACCCGACTTTCCGAACAAACTTCCCCGAAGGATCTCAGGAGAGGGCGGTAAAAGTGCAGAGTTTGATTTTATGTTACAACCGGAGCTCTACCACGATGGTGCGAACATTCACAGCCCAAGAAAGAGCTACAGCTGCTTCTCTCTGTGTTGCATGGATCTTGGCAAAAAATAAAAGGCCATTCACAGACTCTGAAACCATGAAAGAGTGTATGCTGGCCGCCGTGGATGAAGTGATACATGACGACAAAATTAAAACGTGTGTGACATCTGCCATTAAAAATGTTCCTTTGTCAGACACGTCAAACATCCGTAGGGTTGAAACTCTTGCTACAGATGTGTTTGAAACGCTGTTGGAAGAACTGAAGAAAGCCGATGTCATGTCCATTGCAGTAGATGAGTCCACAGACAAAAGTGATACCGCACAATTGTGCATATATGTCCGTTTTTTCGACGGCAAATGCTTCCGAGAGGAATTGCTTGGCTTACTGTCGTTAGAAGGACACACAACTGGCGAGATAGTCTTTGAGAGAATTTCAGCCTTTTTCAAAGACTCCATCTGGATATGGAGCGTGTGTGCATGCTTGTGACAGATGGGGCTCCATCCATGGCAGGGAAAATAAGTGGTTTAGCAGCACGTTGGTCCGCTGTAGCACCCCGGTTAACATCCTTACACTGCATTGTGCATCAGACGGTGTTGTGCGCAAAACTCGGTGGGGAGCTCAAAACTACAATGAACAATGTGATGGCTACTATTAATTTTATACGCTGCACATCAAGCCTCCAACACCGCTTATTCCGCAAGCTGCTGTCAGAGATGTCAGCTGAGCACCACGACCTGCTTTTGCACAATGATGTCAGGTGGCTGTCCAAAGGCAAAGCACTGGAGCGTTTCTGTGATCTCAGAGAAGAGATTATACATTTTCTCCACAGCAGCAAACAAAAGAAGGCAGAAGCAAACTTGCAACGCATACTGGACGACAGCTACATGGCAGATGTCTGCTTTCTGAGTGACATATTCAAACATCTGAATGACCTAAATGTGGGACTGCAAGGCAGAGACAAAACGGTCATTGATCTTGTGGAGCAGATGCGCGCATTCCAAGTCAAGCTGGACCTTTTCGCTACCGACTTGAGCACGGGTCGGATGCTGCATTTTCCGATGCTCCACAAACACATCACATCCCCGGCACAAATCACGGATGTGATGACAGAGTTCATTGCGAGGTTGAAAGAGAACTTTGCCGGTCGATTGGATGGACTTGTTCTGCCCACAGAGGTGATGGGCTTTGTCAGAGACCCCTTTACTGTTGCAATAGAGGGGGACGTATCCACCAGAGCAAAGGAAGTGGTCCCCTCCATCGACGAGGGGACATTTATACTGGAACTTATTGACATGCAGTCATCCGTAACCATGGCACAAGAGCAGCGCATCAACGGGCCAGCGAAGTTTTGGAGTGACATCAAAAAACAGCAGTTCCCTAACCTTCAGAAAGTAGCGATCTGTGTGCTCAGTATGTTTGGATCAACATACAAATGTGAATCAAGCTTTTCACACATGAACTCAATACAAAGTAGCACTCGCTGCTCCCTGACTGACAGCACTCTTCACCAATGTCTTAGGATTGCATTGACATCCTATGAGCCAAAAATCACTGCTCTTGTTCAAAACAGAAAATGTCACTTCTCCCATTGAGAAAGTCAGCGATGACAAATCACAAATGAGGTGATAGTAAGCACCTAGTTTACTAGTAGACGTGTAGTGTAGTATTGATTCATGTTAGTTGGAGCTCTTTAACTGTTTGTTAATGCACTTTTTGATGTGCATGTGTCATATGTATCCAATTTTATTTTGTATGTATGAAGACATTTATTAAGACTGCTATTATTGTATTCGGTTAAATGCACTTTGTGATGTGCCTGGTTAAAAAAAAATAACCTGAATATTTTACTTCTAAAGCAAACAAATGTAATGCTACAACTGTGCACTTTTTGGTTTGTATGCACTTTGAGATGCCTCAGATTCTGTTAAATTAATGCTAATTTGTTGTGTTTTTATGCACTCTTTGACGTGCCTTTGTTAGATGAAGGATGAATAAAAATTGCATGTTTTTCATCGCAGTAATATGTGTTGGTTTAAAATTTGTCATTACCCGCTTTTTACAGGCCGCTGAATGTCTGGCCCAGCTGAATTTAGTAGTTATAAAATCTGGCCCAACTGAATTTGTAATTGAATAGCCCTGACGTAACGGCTCCGCCTACACTGCGTTACTATAGTTACTACCCCAGTTCCTAAACTGTAATGGAAACGCAGCATAATGTGAGCCTGGCCTAGCCATTCCGTACTAAGCCGAGCGAGGCCCTGCAGTGGAAATGCGCCATTAGTGACCTCAGGGGGAGCTTCCCTGACCCAACATCTGTTCTACTTTCTTTTTTTTTATACCTTTGTCCTCTTTTTCTCCTTCCTTCCATCCACCCACTCATTCATTCATTAAAGGTCCCATGTCATGCTTTTCTGGTTATCACCCATCCCCTTGTCTGTTATGAAGGTTTTTCTGCATGTAAACGGTCTGCAGAGTCACAAACCCTCAAAGTACACCCTGTAGCGAGTAAAACTCTAACACAGAAGAGACCTGTCTATGCTGCCCCAGAACGCCTCGTTGGAGATTTCTCTTTTTCCATTTGTTTCTTCCTGGGTATGGTGACGTGATCATACCCAAATTAACCCATTGGTTAACCAATCCGTGGAGTTCCTCACACACACACACACTCTCTCAGGGGCAAAACTGTGACGCGCGGGGGGGGGTGCTAGTGGAGCCTCGCAGCGGCCAAACTGTGGCGTGCTTCCACTGTAGGTGCGCCGCTTGCGAGTGGAGCCTCACAGATGGGGGTGCTGCTGCAGCCCCCTCAGCACCATGGCCATGACATGGGACCTTTAAAGCTTTTAGTGAATGAGCTGCTTATATGGCAAAGGAAGAGCGGTTCATCCGTAACAGATGTGACTGCACACACACACACACACACACACACACACACACACACACACACACACACACACACACACACAGAAATGAGGATGCGCTGTGTCCATTAACCTTATTTTACATTTCTCTCCTACTTGTCCTCCCCTTGTCTCTCGCTTTATCCTACTTTGCAATCCACTCTTTTCTCTTTGTCTTGTTTCATTTCTGCCTCTGCAAGTAGGAAATACTTAAAGTGCACCAAAGTAAAGACTTCTTTCTTTCTGTCTATCCACAGTTGACCACACCAGGGTGAAGCTGACTTTAAAAACAACCAATAATGACTCGGATTACGTCAATGCTAACTTCATCAAGGTAAAAGAAAGCACCTGGAAGGCCTTTTATTGTTTGACACTTTGATTACAGTGTTAGGAAGATATATGTGGTATAAAGTGCTCTATGAATGAGAGGGAGATAAAGTGTGTAAAAACAGGATGGATTTGTGATCTTGCTTTCTTTCGCTCCCTTCAGGGTATGGATGGCCCGGAGGCGTATATTGCAACTCAGGGCCCCCTGCAGAACACTGTCATCGACTTCTGGAGGATGAACTGGGAGTATAATGTAGCTGTGAGTATGGCTTAGAGCAGGGGTTCCCAACCTTTTTTCCCAAGAGCCCCCCCAAATGATTCCTGTTGGAAGTTTCCTCCCCCCCCCCCCCCCCCCCCCCCACACACACAAGGGGGGGGTTCAAAGTCTCAAAAATGCTACAACTACTGTCACAAACTGGATGAATGTGAAGTATTTTGTTAAAGGAGGATGAAAGTGTAATTAAGGAGCACTATTGGAGTGACTTTGATGGTTATTGGACTCGGGATTAATTCATTTGGATTCCCGCTGTATGAAGAAATTAAAGGACGGCGCAAGTGGAAACAATTCACAAAGGCATTAAACTGTTTAAAACACATGCTCAAAGTAAGCCGGATTTTGCTGATGTGTTTATGTGGATTCAAAAGTCGTAAATAATCTACAAAATGGAGGAGACCGATCTGATCGGAGCAACTGTGACAAATAATCCAACTGAAAACCGGCATGGACAATGACTATGTTTTAAAAATGCGCTTATCCAGAAAAGCCTGGTTTGGACACTTTATGGGCTGAAGAAACATTTCTATTAAAGAAAGAATTATACATTTCTGTCTTTTTATGCCTTTAATACTCACTTGAATTTTTATTAAAATTAATTAGTCAATTATTTTTTATATTTTATTGTAATGTAGAGACAAGGCTTTTAGCGACAATCATGTATTGCGTTACAATTATATGAAAAGAAAAAAAAAAAAGGCTAAATATGATATTTGGCCTCAAATCATCTGAGGCCTGGCGCACCCCCTGCGATCTTTGATGCTCCCCCAAGGGCGGTGCGCCCCCCAGGTTGGGAACCACTGGCTTAGAGGATGGGGGAAGCAGACAGGAGGATTCAGAGAGCAGGAGGCTGTTAGCATAGAGCAGGGCCTCTGGGTCCAATAGAATAGCAACAGAAAGATGTAACCTACCGCTTTGTGTGGGGACAATAATTAAAGTAGGGAAATACATATTTAATGTCAGACAGATGGGGGGTGCGTATGGTTGAAGCAGATGGACAGAAAGGGGGGAGCTGTGATAAGGTTCAGCTCACACTCGGGACGTTGCAGCTGGGATAATTACTCCTGTAGGATCAAAGTGATCTGAAGTCTGCTGGACTGAATTTAAAATACAGAAAGGTTGAGCCACTCTCTATTAAAGCTTTTAATATTCTGCAGGGTGTGCACCTCATTTCGGAACTACAGCATTGCATACATAGAACATAAAGGAAGGAAGCAATCTTTTGGGAAATGTACGATTTATCCGTGAGTATAAATATTGATTTGTAATCCTTCCTGTTTGTGTCCCTGCAGGTTATTGTGATGGCTTGTCGAGAGTTTGAAATGGGAAGGGTAAGGCCCTGATATTTAATCCCTCTGTGTGCGTTCCAGTGCACGCTTATGTGTGTGTTAATGTGTCCTCATACACTATGTCTTTGGTTCCATCAGTGTGTTTGTCAGTTGCTGGAGGCTGTTACCAAAGCCTGAACTGACTGATAAAAAAGTGTGATTGATGTCTCAGATAACGAGCATATGTAACTACAAATGTCAGTTTTGCACATATGGTTATAGTATCTTATATTCAGTAATTGTTTTCTGTAATTGTCATTGCTGATGTTCCACATTAATTGTTTATTCTGAGCCAGAACGTGTGTGTGCATAGGAAGCTGTGGTATTTGTCTGGTGTGTTGTTCTCAGCCAAAGCTAACGCCTTTGCTTCTCTCGTTAGAAAAAGTGTGAGCGGTATTTCCCGCTGCTTGGGGAGGAGCCAATGAGTTTTGGCCCCTTCAGAATCTCCTGTGTAAGTAGACAAATCTCTAATATCACAGCTGTGTGTGTGTGTACGGAGAGTGTATGGAGAAAAGGGGGCGGGTGGTCTGGGCTCCTGCATTTCTCACATTTTGTTCTAATGGCGTTTTAGTCAAGGATTGTGTTAATGTTCTCCCTGTCTCTGCTGTTTGCAGGAGTCAGAGCAGGCCAGAACAGACTACTTTATCAGGACTTTGACCGTGGAGAATGAGAATGTAAGTCTTCTGACACTGTAAACGTTCTTTTGTTGCCCCTGCCAGTCCTCACAATAAAAAGTCAATATTGGAAATGTATGCAAAATCACGTACAAATAATCAACAATGCTACAAATATGTTCATATCATCACTGTGTAACTCCACTAAAAGTAATGAAATGCATATCGCCCCCACATTCACTTAGGCTGCTCATCTTTGCCTGATGATTCAATTCCCTGTCCTTCCATCGACCATTTGTTCTAATTAAATGTTCTTAAAAAAAATCCCTCCGTATGTGTGTGTGTGTGTAGGAAAACCGGAGGCTAACACAGTTCCATTATATGAACTGGCCGGATCACGACGTCCCCTCATCGTTTGACTCCATACTGGATATGATCGCACTGATGAGGGAATACCAAGAGAACGATGATGTTCCTATATGTGTGCACTGCAGGTAGGTCAGCACGGACAGACTGTGCAGACTCAAATCCATTGCTGCATGTACTGTAACTAAGGCAACGCAACAAAAAAAAGACTGATGTGATGTTTATTATTTATTAAATTATACCTCACTCTCCAATTGCCTGTTCTAGTTAAAGACTCACATGTTCTACTTGCTTATGCTTTCAAATTGAATTGTATGATTCATGAGATGGCCAGTTGTTTTCTTTGAGGAGGCAGTGAGAATTTGCAACAGATGGCTGGCATTATTGTGTGTGTGTGTGTGTTTTGAGTTCCAAGTTTGAACACTGTAGTTAGACCAGACACACACATATGCAACTACTTCTGGCGAAAGCTAGAACTTGTGTTTAATCATTTGCTGATATATAATGTAGATTTGGTAAACTATGTATCCTTCCATAGTTTATCTTAAAGAGCCCCTGTTATGCTTTTGGGGGTTTCCCTTTCCTGTTAGATAGGCCTTTGAGAAAAATAAAGCATTTGAACATTAAAGCATGGAGACATGTCACCTGAAAATGAGGAGCAGTGTTTCCCTACAAATAGTGGCGGCGCAGCGCCGCTGCTGAAATATGCGCGCCGCTGCTGAAATATGCGCGCCGCTGCTAGGGAGCGCCAGCCTGTTTTTTAAATTTTTTTATTATTATTATTAAAATAATAAGTGGCGACCCTTTTTCATGTTTGATTGTTTGTTATGTGAATTTGTAGTATTTGTGTTACTGTATGTTCAATAAAGGTGTATTTTTGCTAAATCTTGAGACATTGCCACTGTATGTACTGGCAGGGCCGATTTTTGGCATAGGGCGCCAGATCTGGGGGGCCCTGCGCTGGTAGCTCTGGGAGGGGAAAAAACATTTTTGACCGTTGGCGCTCATCCTAATTTTCGGCCTTGATGTAACAACATTCATAATTAAGTAAATGTAACACCCTTTTCACCCCGGTTACACTTTTCATTTGCCCTGTACGATGGGCGCTGTAAGTGATGAAAGTGGGGGATGTTGGCTTATCAGGCGCCCGCAGCTCACAGCCAAAGTGCGAGCATGGGAGCGATAGAGCGAGCGTAGGAGAGAGAGAGAGAGAGGGCGCACCGGTACCGGAGCTGTTGTTATTAGAATCTGGTGCTAGCTGCGCTAACGAATATAAGAAGTAGATGTTTCTACAACCAGGGTGGAGGAGAGCTCTCCTGTCAGACTGAGAGGCTCAGTTAGGTAAAGGACTCTCTGAGTGTTTAGATAGTTACACAACACATATTTCCAAGGCACTTAAAATGTAAACGGATCTTTTTCATATGGGTGTTTTAGAGTTGTACCCCCTAGATCAGGTCTCTAGTAATTGTGTGCTCAAAGTGCACCAGATTGAAACATTTTACTTTAAAATGTTCAAAAAAATCTTCGGATGGGGGCATACCCCCGGACCCCCCTAGAGGATGTGACGTCCAGCCTCCATTTCAAACATGTTCATACAATACTGAATACATTTGAAGCAATTTTGACGTATATTACCTATGTCAATAAGTTTCTGTTTTTGTAGTGTATTTGTCTTTTGTAGAGATTTTTCATTTATTCTTTATTTATAAAATCTTGCCTTGGGCAGCAAATTATCTAGAACCGGCCCTGGCACTAGGCCTCAAGAGCCTTTCTTGTGCTGGCAGACACATAGAATGAAATTGGCGGGGTGCAGTTCGCACGCGCACACACTAAAAAAAATCCACGCGCTCCGCGCTCACATTATGCTGTGCCCACGTTCCTTAGCACCGCTGCTATGACTCCATCCTAGGGGAAACACTAATATGTCCTCTCTAACTTATCTTGTTGAGAATCTTATAATAGCTAATATAGTTATGAGATAGGATTACTGTATTGTTAAGGGTCTTGGCAAAACATTAATGACTCAAAGATGAATGGCAATTCCCACCAATAAAGAACTTAATTTGGGGAAATTAACATGCAAAACACACTGATTCATGAAACTATAGGTTTATGCTGCACACATGCGTGGGTATCCACACAGCACACACACACCGTCTCCATGTGTGTATAATCAGCTCGAATGAGCAGCCTGCGGATGTTTCCTGGTTCCTCTGTTACACAGCAGGACTGAGCTGCTCCTGTAAAGATGTGTGGTGCGCTCTACTGTCTGTGTGCACACACACCGCAGAGGCCCTGTGACAGCATGAGATAGAGTTTATGTTTTTATGTGTCGGACATAATGCCACATACTCCGTAGCTCCTGTCTCCATCCTGTCTGCTGAGGTGTTGTGGTTGTCGGTACTCCTTTTATTGTTTTCTCACAAACTGAAATCCAGAGTTGTTTGTAAGTGGATTAATATTTGCAATGACAAGGATAAAGCTCAGGAGTGTATATGTGTCTTCATACATGTGTCTGCTTCTGTTGAATCTTATCTCTCTGACTGATTATACAGTGCAGGCTGTGGGAGGACGGGTGCTATCTGTGCTATCGACTACACATGGAACCTCCTGAAAGCTGGGGTATGTGAACACACACACACACACACACACACACACACACACACACACACACTAACTATCTAAATCATACCTGTTCAAATACACAGGGTAACTGTTATGTGGAGATTCAAGTGGGAATTAACACCTTTGTTTTGTGCTTCTACAGAAAATACCAGAAGATTTTAATGTTTTTCGGTTGATCCAAGAGATGAGGACGCAACGACACTCTGCTGTTCAGACCAAGGTTTGTTCTTCACTTTTTGTTATCACACACAGACAAGTATCACCATTTAAGGTCAATTAACTGAAATACACATGACTCAAATTTATTGGAATAATGTTCAGTAGTTATAGAATAATAATTAGGGATTTGATGCTAATGCTAAGCTTCCTTCAAACAGGGAAGCTCTGAGCTAAGATCAACATTGTGTGATGTGTGTCTGGTTGTCAAATGAACATAATTCCACCAGCACAAATGTCTCAATGTTTAATTGAAACACCAAGTTTCTTACCCCAGAGGATGCAAATCTTGTTTAGAAAAATTATTCATTATTTTTAGGCAATATTAAACACGTAAGGACAAATAATACTGCGTAACAAGCATTCTATCTGTATAATCTTTACGAGAAGTTGCTTCAAGTTATTTCTGTCTTTTTTATATGGTTCCCCATTTGAGTGACAGTAGTGGCAGCGTTTCCTCCATTCCATAGCCCGGGTCATGTCTCTTCCTTCTGTGTTCCTTGCTGCACACCTGCTTCAAAATGCTTCCTAGCCCGGGGTCCACACATTCCCTCCGTTATCTGTAACCGGTTCCAGCGGTTTGACCTGGGAGGATCTTCATTTTCTAGCCATTTCTTTAAAATCTTTAGGCAGCATTCATAAAAAAATAATGAGTGTTATAGTCTGAACAAAGCGCCCATCTTCATTTGCTGCTTATATATGATGTCTCCTCCCACACATAAAAAGAGCCCTGTTAGAGATCTCATAGAATTGCCTTTGATAGAGACTGCTGGGAGCCGGTAACTGTAATGTAATTTCGGAAAATGCATTGCAATACACTTACTGCCTCACCGGGAACATAATGTGATTATATCAGCGTGCATCGGGCGAGGCCCTTCTGTTGTTTTCACACAGGTTGTATTCCACAGCCTTGTAAATTGATGTTTTTGAGCACAGACATGAGAATGTTATTGCTTTTATATTGATTTTCCGAAAAACCCATTTTTGTCCTCCCTTCTCCTTCACCTCACCTATCTCTATCTTTCTCCCTCTTTCTTTGTCTCCCTAGGAGCAGTACGAGTTGGTTCACAGAGCGATTGCCCAGCTCTTTGAAAAACAACTGCAGCTACTGGAGAGCCCCGCCAACACGCAGATACACGATGGCATGGTATGACACACACACACACATATTGTGCATGCTGTCTGGTGTTAAAGAAAGACAGGATGTCGCTGAGTAACGCACTCGGAGTGGGAAAGAAACACAAATAATTAGTCACAGGAGAGGGAGAGGGTGGGAGGAGAAGGGAGCGGGAAGAGAGGCCTTCAGAAAACTTTGCTTTTGACACAGACAGAAAAAGAGTCTGAAAACAGACCTCTCCTCTGCAGGGGAGGGACTCTATACTGTTAGAAAAAACCTTGCTGTGTCAGTCCACACTGCCCTCTTTCTAATTTGACTTCACTATCCTCAGTTGCCCCAAAACACACACTCAATTGCAACCAAACCCAAAAAGTGTATGTAACATACAGGAAAAGCTGAGAAGCAGTACCAGAACTGTCCTCTGTGACTCATCTTAGCTTGAAGTGCAATGCTGAAAGATTACATTTTGTATACAATCCAATCAGGTGTTGTATGTAGCTGCCGTCCATCATACCACATCATTGTATAGCAGACTGGGGGAAGCTACTTTGAAACTAATGAAGCTACAAGCTACTCTTCATTGTAGTTCAAATGCGGAAACTATACACTCCCTCCCCTACAATCCGCTCAGACTGAAGCTGAGTTCAACTCAAGTGCACCTAACAGCATCTACTGTTGATTTACATCAGAAATAAGCATTATTCTTATACCACTTTTGGAATATTGGGACTTAAGATGGGGGATGGCAAAGCAGAATTTCAACAATGTCTAGGATTTACATTTTGAAATAAATGCCTCTTTACTAGTGAAACATCCCAATATCATTATTCTGGTCAGGCAATTCTCAGAGACAGAATGGAAAGTGTCTGGTCCATTTAATGTTCATTCACAAAAAGTGTCCGTATCAAAAAATAAATATATAAATAAATATAAGATCACATAAATATCTTAATGGTTCTAAATATAATATTTCATAAATAACGTTTTAACTCAAATATATCTATCAGATATATCCACGTTAGATCAAAAATAATGTTAATGGCTCTAACATCTAGAAAGGTAGCGTGATAATAGAAAGAGCTACTCTACTAGACTGCCACTAGAAAATGTAGTGAAACTGGTTGAAGCACCACTTCCCCACACTGATTCGTGAAGATGAAAGACAAAGTGAGACAGAGACTGACAGACCCAAACACAGAGGACACACTGGGTGTTTCGCAATGTCGAGTACGCTTGCTTGGTAGCACATGTCTTCCGAGTCACTTGCTTCAGAAGCGAGGCAAGAATATTTCCTGGCATTCGGAAAACGAAGAGTGGAACAGGCGAGCAAGTGTGTGTCATATGAGAAGCCCCGCCTTACATTTTCCGCCACAGATTTGGGGAAATTGGTCCGTGCGCAAAGCATTGTGGGGATTTTAAGACCGCGGAGTCTACACATGTGCAGCCTCGAAATGTCTCGCTACGAAGTACGCTGGGCTCGGTAGAATTCCAAGTATGCTGGACATTGGAACAGTCCTTTGGTGGCACTCGATGACGTAGCATGCTTGAAATAGTGGCTCTGGAGCAGCTTTACTCGAGATTGAGAAACACCCACAGACCTCCAGTCCACTTCCTGCTTACGAAGCTCTGATGACATCACCCCTCTCCCATAATGCACTTTGTGTCTCAGAATAGACACACATCTGTTGGGAAAGGGAGACCCTTCCAAGAGACGGTCACAGGGACACACAGCCATGTTGACTTTAGAAAGACCCACACTCTCTACACTGTTTGGGAAAAGCTTCATTTTAATGGTTATGTTTTTTTAAAGATAGGAACGTCCTTGCTTTTGAGGAAACTCAGTTTAAATTGTTTTATTTTATAACATAATCTGGAATTTCATCAACACAGTCGATCATGTAAGCCAGAAATGTATTAATATCTCAAATAAAACATCATATTTATTTGTTGCATAAGAACTCACATTTCTAATCCTTACTCTGGAAATGACCAAGCATTTAGGATCAAAACACACAATCAAAGTTAATAAGAACAGCTCCTAAACTAAATTCAACTATTATATATACTAAAAAAAGATTAAAACTGAATTCTGGATACTTTATTTCTCGCAATTATATACATAGTAACAATTTAGATGTGATGATAAAGACTTTGAGAGTCAGGAGGATTTTTATATATATTTATTTTAAACCTGAAACCTGTCCACTGAACTGCAGTAAACTTTTAATTGTCTCAAAGTTTGTTTTTATTAATAATTTGTTAAGTGTAGGCGTGTGAACATCAAGTGTGTTGCTACTCACTGTAACCTTGTGATTATCTTACACCAAGTCCAAGAGCACACACACACACACACTCTCTCTCTCTCTCTCTCACACACACACACACACACACACACACACACACACACACACACACACACACACACACACACACACACACACACACACACACACCACACACACACACACACACACACACACATGTCCAGTCAGCCATTGTCAGTGACTCAAACACCCACCAATACCTCATTCACACCAACGGTGTTTCAGGGCCGGTTCGGAACTGGAGCTTGAAAAGCACCGGGTTTTCCTGTTCACACTGCAGCGGAGCAGCCTCTTAGCTCCGGAATCCGGTTCATTTCAAGCACCAAAAAATTGTCCGGCTAGAGCAAAAGCACCGCTAAACGTCACACTTACGTCGAGGCGGGGGCAGGGGCGGGATCAACTCCTGAACAACAACAAAAAGCCCGCGTTTAATCCAGTTTGTACACAACGATGGATAAACTTAACAAGCAGCAGTGGTCCACTGAAGAGACCAGCTACCTACTGGGAATCTGGTCTTCCGAAGAGGTACAGAGGAAGCTGGAGCACAATCGGCCGTTGTTGTTGTTGTCGGTGTGAGCTGTGAGGGGTTTCCGCGCGGTTTGGCTTTAAGAAGCAGGCACGCAAACGGTTACGTCATGACGCAAACGGTGACACAATAACGCAGCACCAAATGGACTCTGGGCAGTGTGAAAAGAGCCGGAGCTAAACCGAAGAACCGCTTCTGAACCTGAAAAGCTCTAGCACGGAGCTTGAACCGGAGTTGCGTTGGTGTGAATGAGGTAATAGGTGCTCTCAATGGCAGTCAACAATAAGCCTACACACACACACACACACACACACACACACACACACACACACACACACACACACACACACACACACACACACACATACACACACACACACACACACACACACACACACACACACACCAGTGTTGGGCAAGTTACTTCCAAAATGTAATATATTACTTATTACTCTCTTTTGAAAGTAATACGTTACATTACAGTATTACTGTCTCTGAAATGTAATGAGTTACACGACTTTTTATTTACTTTTTAGTTACTTTCACCAAAAATAACCGCAAAAGAATGGCTAGGTATTTTAAATGCTAAAATGTAGTTTAGTGCAGCTCATTATACATCCAGTGAAGGGCAATGTGGTATAGCATAACAACTGTGTAGGCCCTTAAGGCTACTAACAACTTGTATTACACGGCTTAGTTGAATACTTGATTCTGATTGTAACTTCTTAACATGTGACACGTTGTTAATACAGCAGTACAGACCACTGTCAAGGACTATAATGAAGGTTGCTAAGGAGGATCAAGAAAGAGAAAGGAAAAGAGGTTAAAAGACGGAGCGCTGGACGTCAGATAAATCACCAGAAGAAGGCAGAGAGGAAGTAAACAATAACAGGACACGGAATGGGCTCTGTAGTGTGTTTAGTATATGGCCGTGTACAGGCCCGGCTCCAGAACAAAATGACTCAGGGTGCCTCTGAGATTACAGGGGGCGCAGCAGTAGTAGGTTTACATGAGCAATAGTGGCCGGCAACAGCAATGAAAAATAGCATTGATGGTCCCCAATGAACAGATTATGGCATTTGTTATGTTTTGAAACCAAGCAAGTGAGAACATTTCAAGTGTGTTAAAAGTGCAATCCTGAAATATTTCATATAGTCCAAAGTGGACTGTGGCAAAGAAGAGCACAGAAGCTTCAAAACTGTACTGATAAAAGAAATGAGAACATATTGTAAATCAAGGCAAATATTATTTGAACCAGCTCATGGTTTGAAATGGCAAACATTGAAAAGCAAACGTATTATTAAAACCATGTACTACATCATCACCTTGGTCCCATCATATACTCTGGGAAGAGAATATTTACTGTGCTGGAAAACTGGTATCACATCATCATGTGAGGTTGACTTTGTGACCTGGAGAACATTTCAGCTGCAACATTAGCTCGTTGATAAGCTTGGGATATGAGATATTTTTGTAGCCATTCGTGGTGAAGGCATCTGTGCTATTGTATGCATTATTTGACCCAACATTTCTACAGGCATGGCAGAATATTAATCTATTTTCACATGAATATTCCATTGTCTATTTTTATACCACAAGCTGCAAAATGACCGCCTAACCCCACTGTACAGGCGAGTACTTGTTTAGATATACCTGGGCAGGCTCTGTTTTGCCGTGGTATCCTCTGCGGGCCGCAGAGGGGCGGCGTAGTTTGGGGAGACGAAGACTACTGCTCCGGGAGCGAGGGCGGTGAGTCAGGCGGGAGTAAGCTCGTGTCCACAACGGAGGGTCACGTGATGTCCCCATCTGACCTGTTGCTACTGTCTGCAGTAGATGCAGTGTTGCTGGCGTTTAGTGATGGTTGCTTTAACCATTTTCGTATAAATGATTATCCACAGATGTGTGTCACTGCTGTGGAAGCACTTTGGAAATGATGCAGGCGCTGCATTGTTAGCAGGGACTTTTCCCACCAAATGATCTCCACAGCACACTGTGTTTTCATCATGAACCCTGAAGGAAGAGCTCATGTGGCCTCATTTGCCCCTCTGTGTTGAGTTTTTGACGCCTGAAGTTGTCCCGTCATCTTCTATTTATCAGTGGAGAGAGAGAATCAAATTAATGAGTCACGGGGAGGAGAGGAGAGGAGGAGGAAGCTGAAGGATGAGAGGAAGAAAGGGAAGATTAGGCGGGAGGAGGAGCGCTTCTTTCAGGAACAATTTCAATCTTTCAGTGAAGCAACTTCCTGCCTCTGCTCCAGAAACATCTAGAGAGGAGAGAGTTAGAAGGGCACTGATAGAGAACAATCTCTCAGCTGGAGGGAGATCTCTTTAAAGAGGCTCTATTATACTTCCTGTAGTGTGTTCTATAGCTTTCTGTGTAAATGGTCTGCAAAGACTAAAATCCCTGTGCTCCCTCTCCAGAGGGAGTTTCTCTCCCACACACCCCGAAAATGTAAATAGTTTGATTGAGGTATTTGGCACACAATTTACGAGGCTACTTAAGGTTTATAAAAATCTATTTCAACTCAATATAATTTGGTCTTCATAGATTGTTTTATTCTTATCATTACTTCAGTGGAAAAAGCAAATAACAATATATAAATTGAAATGCATTATTATAATTATTACAGAAATCATTTTTTTCACTCCTAAGACTTGGTTATTGGAGAGTTGTGACTGAAGGATACGTTTTTCAGTCCCATGATGTAATGGAGACCTCTTTCTTAACTAAATCATCAAATTCCAGTGGTATGAAACCATCGTGGAACTTAAACTCAAACATGTCTTTGTGTGTGTGTGTGTGTGTCCGTGTGTGTGTGTCTGTCTGTCTGTGTGTTTGTGTGTGTGTGTGTGTGTGTTTGTGTGTGTGTGTGTCCAGGAGGAAAACAGTCCAGATAAAACAAGCCAGCAGTCAGATGATGAGAGATGGGACACCCCGCCTCCAAAACCTCCACGCATACGCAGGTAAGATGTTTGTTAGCTTTTCAAAACTTCAGAGAAAACGATGAATAATCCCGCACTCATCCTCCAAACGATGGATGAACACAGCAGTGAGCAGTAGGTGGGAAGTGAGCACAGTGTGTGTAGGGGCAATCCAACAAGTGTGTGTGGAGTAAAAGCATACCAGAAGCAGCTGCGTAGTTTTCACCAGAGTTTTTTGACACGTTATTCCCCACCAGCCCACGCCCGGCCTCCACTTTTACTGAAGTTAACTTCTGTTAACTACAGTTGTGGCCTGAGGAGGAGCTTAATGTATTTATAGACACATTTAGCACATTTTAACAATCTCCTGCAACAACGTGGTGTTGCGTGTACCACAACCCTCGGCTGGTTAAAGCAGAGCAGCTACATCTTTCATCTCCCTCTGTGACAACAAACACACTCGTTCTTACTCGCAGGCATATGGTTGGTATCTGTCATATGCATAAACACTTTCTTTGGCACGTTTCCCACATGTATCCCCCTCCTCATTCCTTTCTTATCCTCTCTTCCTGCTTCTCTTCTTCTCCCTGCCCCCTTTTCCTCACCCTCCCCTTGATTTTGATTTATGAGCCCAGCAGGGGTTGTCCTCCACTTTCTCTCAGTTCATCCCCAGCCCCCTTATTTCCTCTACTTATGAAGTATGCACAGAATGCTGTTCATGCAACAGCTTTAGATAGATTCTCAAAAATGTTTCCCTTAATTACCTGTTGGTCTAAAAACGTCCAGTTTGACAGCATTTTGTTCCGCTTGTGTGTGATTCATTCGGTACCATGGTACTTTAGATGATTGCATTCTCCCAATTCTAAACCTCTGGAAAGGCAGAAAATGATCCATCACATTCATGACCTGTGTTATGTTGCTCTAAAGTTGTCCTGCTCAGCTGGGATGAATTTGTCACCGGTCTGATGGGAAAGCAAACATTTTTCAGAGGTCCTAATTTTGGGATGTAGCTTCAAGCGATGTGTTTACAGAAAAGTTATTTCCTGCTCTAAGTAAAACAGACACATTTGAAGTCAGAGAGATGCTGCCAAAAAAACAGGCTTTCCTGGAATACTTTAAAATCTCAGTTCTGTGTCTTTCTCTGTCTGTGTCATCTTTCACTTTCCTAAAGGAATAATGTCAGGCCTGGTTTAAGCCTGGGAGTATTTTAGTGATGGTGGAAGAAGCTATTTTTACCAACATAGTCCACATTCTACCGGCCGCACTCCCCCGGGTCACTTTAGCAATGCAAGTGTGTGTGGGAGACATTTTTTCTGTGTGTGTGTGTTAGAGGAAAAAACTGCCGGAAGTCAAATGAGCCTGCCATCAAGGTTATAGATACTGAGTCATAGTTTTTATATACATACACACATATTCACAACCACACCCTGAGGAGTCATATCCTTTGAAATTTCACAATAAAGTCTGTCAGAAGCATCTCAATAAGTACCAATAGGTGGCATTAAAGATTTTGTTAGCTCTTTAGTCTTTTTTACTTATGTTTTGATGAATTCCTTCTTCTTTTTCAAGTAATAACTTCCAAGCTGAGCTATAATTTTATTCATCCATAAAATCATAGAAGTTTAACCATCCCTATTACCGGAAAATTGGAAATAAATACCCAGAAAACTATACTTAAAAAACAAATATTTCACAAAAGCCTGTGGGACCATTTCAAGAAAGGACAGGGACAACATTTTGTTGGTGTCTGTATGAATCTATCCTCAGCACAACCTGAAACCAGGAAGTGAAATCGCCCTCTGGCACGTCGCTGCTGTGAACCAACTCTGTGATTAAAAATGCAGCGTCTTCCCTCTGGAGCTCATGAGGAGGGACAGAGCGCTGCTTGAGTTTATGAGAGCGTGGGCGCTGCATACATTTCAAGTTCTTGTGAATGCGTGCATCTGTGCATACATGTGCGTTTAGAGGCTGCATTTGTACGTGTGTGTGATGTTTGTGTGCCCTTAAACAGAATGGATGCTTGTAGTGTTTAATACTTCAGGGAGCAGAACAACTTGTGCATGGTGAGGTATGTATAATGCTCTTTGAAGCATATTTAAAAAGCAGTTATAGGCAAACATTTAATACATGGTTTTAAAACAACATAATAGACAGATATAAGGACATAATAGAGTGTTTATTATTTTATTATACAGCTTTTTCAGCAATAAGAACTTCTATAAATACAATTGTAATACAAGCAGTGTCAGAAATAAGCAGGTAAAACCCCTAACATTCAAGATGTTTTCTGACAATAAAGAGGGCAAAAATGATTCAAACCAAGAAATTCTAACCTGATAACAGTTTTTTGTACAGCCTTTACTTACAGTACAGACCCACAGGAGGAGTTATGGTCCTTTACAAATACACAATAATGTCTGCATACAACTGAGTCATAGTACACATCATTTATTATATGCTTACATGCTGCACAGAACATCGAGGACAAATACCTCAGTCTTTTTACATCTGCACACACAAAAGTACAAATCTGAAATAGCAATGTATATGATTTAAAAAGAAAAAAAAATGTATAGTGTTTGACAGGTTATGGGAATTGGTTCAAGAATGTTACAAATAATTGTTCTAACGAGGCAGCTCATTCTGGTGAATAGTTCAAATCAAAGCCAATTAAGGAAAATAAAAATAAAGGGGAGTGTGTGAGAGAAACTCAGGGACTTTAGCCTTTGCAGACCATTAACATGCACAGAAACCTACAGAACACACTACAGGAGAGGGAAAACCCAAACATCAGAATAGGGACTCTTTAAAGCAGGGGTGGGGAACCTTTTTCCTCTCAAGGGCCATTTCAATGTTTTCAACATTCTCCGAGGGCCGTACAAATGATTGACCTCTGCTTAAAAATACTAAAATCACAGCCCACTCATTTCACCTTTCTTTCATGCTGTGCAAAGAAAAAGCAACCTCTTAATCCAGATATCTTGCCATGACTCGCGCATGCATGCACGTGCACGGTGTGGCATGACCACCCAAACAGAAATATATGGACACAAGATGTGTGCAAATGTATTTAGACTCCTATCCATGTGAACATGATTTAAGTGGGGGGGACCTAACCTCCTCTAGGGGGGTCCCTCCCCTGGGAAGATTTGTTTTTAAATGTTGAAGTTAAAAGCATCAATCTGGTGCACTGAGAGCAACATTAGGAGATCTATGGATACATCTCTCAACACCCAGATGAAACGGAACTGGAAGCAGATTTCTTTTTCTTTATGGATATTTTACAAATCACTCTCCTTTCAACCTGTATTCTTGTTTATTAATAACAACTTTTTTTTTTACTGTCATATAGTATTTTATACCTGTTTACTTTATTCTCTTATTTTTTTATAACTATAATGATCATATAAAGATGTGCCTTTACCTCACTGGTTGGAGAAAAAGCTTCTTATATTCATTAGCATAGCTAGCTAACCAGATGCTAATAACAACAAAGTTATTGACTGTATGATCAGTATGACAGATGAACAGATCACCACTGGGCTTTCAACTAAAGACACAGACACGCAAAAACTACTGCATGTGTACGGCTCCTTATGGGTACTGCAATTTTTGGAAGTGCCGGAGCGGAGCGGCGTTCTGGTGCTCTCCGTCAGAACTGCACCCCTGTCAGACGAGACATATACCACGTGATGACACGTTAGGCTTGTGTTGTGTTCAAGGACCCTGACCTTGGCCAGGAAAAACAGGTACTCACTTGTTTAATTATTTTGCGGTCTAGATTTCTTTAATTTTTTTCTTTTTTGCGTGTGTTTATAAATTACCTCGAGGGCCACACCAAATGGTCTCGCGGGCCGTATAAGGCCCGGGGGCCGGAGGTTCCCCACCCCTGCTTTAAAGTAAGTTGCAGTATGGCCATTTATTCACAGATGTAGAACGTTTCTCACAGAATATCACCACAGCTCACATTGAGCTTTGATAATTTGACTCTTTGTTTATTGCAGCTCAACACTGATACTACTACTTTATTCTCTTGATGCACACCCACGTAATATGTTCATGCATCCTTTTTTCATGGACGTCCTAGTGCTGCAGTTTTCACATGGTTTATGTGCTTTCACTCTTTGCTTTATTTGTTTTTCTGTAACTTATTAGCTGCTGTAATAGCTCAGCTTCCCTTAGGAATCATTTTTAATTTAATCCGATCTTATCTTAGAGAACACAGGGCCGATTCATATCCCCATGAAAACAAGCAGTAGCTGTGGGAATCCTCTGTGTTATTACCACGTTATATATTTGCATTGCTCATGCACTGAGGATACAGAGGAAGATATTCTCATGGGTGATTTATGTTTTCATTAAAGAGAGCTCCTTTAACCTGGAGGCCATATGTTTCTTCATTCTGATGGTTAAAAATATCTTATTTGAGTTCAATCTCAGCGTAAGATCATGACCTCTGTCCTGAGAATTATAACGAATGTTATTATTAAGGCTCGACATAATTTTCAAGTAATATTGAAACAATACCTGCATTTGATCCATTTTGTAACCAGGAATAAAGGAAAAAAACGTTTTATAGTGTACAGTTTGTGTTGGTGGAGTGTGGTGTGTTTCACAAAATAGTAATGGTATCCTATATATTTTTTTAAATCTCTGGCCTAGTGTAGTCGATGTTTTAGTATTTAGAAAATATATACGCTTTGGATTGACATTACATTTGGATTACATTTCATTTAGCTGGTGCTTTTATCCAAAGCGACTGACAATAATATTCAACCATGAAGAAACAAACTCAGAAACAAGAATGCTGCAGGTACATTTCCTATCTATAAACCCAACCAGATTAAGTGCTACTGCATTAGCTTCACTTAAAGCCAAACCTTTGTGAGTGCCCCGCACAGAAGATATATTCTATATATATTTAATTGGCCAAGGTGCAGTGGAAATAGGTGAGTTTTCAGTCTGTGACAGAAGATGTGTCAACTTTCTGATATCCTGGTATGAGTAGGAAGCTCATTCTACCATTTAGCAGCCAGGATAGCATACAATGTGTGTATTATGTGTGGGTCCAACTAGCAGTGAGGAAGTAGCAAGCCGATTGGCCGATGCAGAGTGATGAAGTGTAGGATTTACCATGTCCTGGATGTAGGAAGAACGATAGTTACGTATGTAACTACGGTTCTATAAATCCTGGATGACCGCCAGAGGCGGCGCTTACCACTGAATATCTTCTGTCTCGCGCATGTGCAGGTCGAATACTTATATCAACAAAGTCACGTGTGACCTCGTATGACCCCGGAAGGCCTAAGTTCCGGTGTGTCAACGAGTTCAGTCCTATGGAATCTTCTCGCAGGAACACGAGATTCCTAGTGACCAAGAACTCTGGCGGTCATCCAGCATTCATAGAACCGTAGTTACATATGTAACTACGGTTCTATCGTTCTATTTCATCCTTACTGACCGCCAGAGGCAGTGCTTAGCACTGGATGACTTATATCAAGAGTCACGAGGAAGTCTGAATACTTACCCTATAAGGATGGCCTAGATGGACTCTGCAGGAGAACCACACCCAGCGGGTGAGGGGCGGCAACATTCACTATGTAGTATCTGGCTAATGTGCTCGGGGATGCCATGTGGCCGTGGCACATATGTCCTCCAGGGGCACACCTCTCAAGGTCGCCCATGACGTGGAGACACTCCTGGTAGAGTGGCACTTTACTCTGGGTGGCAAGGGATGGTCATTCGCCTTGTATGCCTGGGCAATGACGTCCACGATCCAGTGGGACAAGCGCTGTTTTGAGAGAACACAGCCCCTTCTAGGTCACCGTAACACAGAAAGAGCTTTTTAGACTGACGTATGCCTGCGGTAGTCTGGAGATAAGCTCTAAGGGCCCGCACCGGGCATAGGAGTCTTGACCTCTCTTCCCCCTCTCCTGATGGGGGGTCAAACCGTGCCAGCTGGATAGGCCGATTTAAAATGAGAGCGTGCCAGCACCTTAGGGAGGAACGCTGTATTCAGCCATAAGGGGATACCTGAGCCATCTGAGTTCCACCTCAGACACGAGCTGTTCACGGACAAGGCCTGAAGCTCGCTTACACGCTTTGCTGAGGTGATGGCAAGAAGGAAAGCAGTCTTAGCTGAGAGCCACCTCAGTTCTTCCTGTGACAAGGGTTCAAAGGGAGGCGGGCATCCAGCACCAAGGGCAAAGCCTCAGAGCTCCCCTTAAGAAGAAGGATACCAGCCTATGGCTCCCCACTGTGTTGTTGTCAACCCTTGCGTGTTGAGCTGATATAGAATACACCCTGATGGTAGCGGGACACCGGCCGTCGTCCATGAGGGACTGCAGGAACTCAAGGATAGTAGGCACCAAGCAATGTACTGGGTCCTCATTTCGCCCTTGGCACCAGTCAGAAAACAGTTTCCACCTGTTTTCGTACTGCCTACGAGTAGAGAATGCATTGAGAATAGTCCTCCTGACAGGCTCTATGCAGTCGCTCAGCAGCGGGTCCAGACCCACAGCTGGAGGCGGCAGGGGTCGGAGTGCCACATCCAACCCTCCAGCTGAGACAAGAGATCCTTCCTGTTTGGGAGATGCCAAGGCGTTCCGCAACAGAGTCTGTGCAGCAGGGGGAACCAAGTCCTGGCTGGCCAGAAGGGGGCCACCAGAAGAAGCCTGTGGCCCTGATGAAGCACTTTGAGGAGTGTTGGTAGGATCAGAGGAAGGGGTGGATAGGTATAGAGAAGACACCCTGGCCATCAATGAGCCAGGGAGTCCTGCCCAAAGGGCTGGTCTTCTCCTTCAAGGAGAACCATAGGGGGCAGTGGGTCGACATCTTCGAGGCAAAGAGATCTACCTCTGCCCTGCAGAAGAGACCCCAAATGCTGGTCACCACTTCTGGATGAAGCCGCCACTCCCCCGGGGGAGGCTTGTGACGGGAGAGGAAGCCGGCGACTTGGTTCTGCTCTCCGGACAGATACATTGACCGTAGGCTGGCCAGGCAAGGAGCTGCCCAGGTCAGGAGAGACTGGGACACCTCTAGCAAGCGTGCAGATTTGGTGCCCCCCTCGTGGTTTATGTGATACACTGTTGTAGTGTTGTCCGAGCAGACAAGCACATGCCTCCCCCTCAGGTATGGCAGGAAGTGCCTGAGGGCTAGGTGCACAGCTCGTAGCTCTAGCACGTTGATGTGTTTTGTGCAGTCCTGAACAGACCACTGCCCACGAGCTGTCCTGTTTTGCCACACCGCACCCCATCCCGATAGGCTGGCATCCGTCGTAACGGTCTCTCTGCGGAAAGGGACGGAGCCCATGGCCAGGCCCCTCGACATATACAACCTCTCCCTCCATGGGGATAGAGTGGAGAGGCACTGTTGTGACACCCTTGATTTTTCTGTGCCTGTGAAACTTGGGGTCTAAGTGGAGGCCGTTCAGCCATCTCTGCAGGGGGCGCAGTGACAACAAGCCCAAGGGAACGACAGCTGTCAGCTTGCCCAAGAGGCGGAGAAAAAGAATATATGCCAGAGACCTGCCCCTTTTTGAAGAGGGTAAGAAGCTGGAGGATGTCGTCCAGGCACTGAGCAGATGGACAGGCCCGCATAGTGACTGTGTCCAGAGCCACCCCAATGAAGGTTAGGCTCTGAGAGGGGTTCAGACAACTCTTCTCCATGTTCACCTTGAGGCCTAGCCGGGCAACATGAGAGAGAAGGAGAGCCATGTCCTGGGTCGACTGCAACCGGGATGGTGCACAGATCAACCAGTCGTCTAAGTATGGCAGAATCTTCATACCCTGAGACTGCAGGGGCGAGAGGGGATGGGAGCGGCCTCGGGAGGCAGACGCGGAACCTCTAGGCCTACCGGCGGGGGGAGGCATGTCTCTGCGAAGAGCTGAGAACTGTTGCCTGGTCTGACTAGCTTGGACAGTCCGTTCGAGCACCTGAACTGCTGAACTGAACAGCTCCCCCGGCTCCACTGGGACAGCACAGAGAATCCTCCTACATGCCTCTGATAAGGGTGACTGCCAGCCAAACCTGGCTACGAGTCTGGACGAGAGTGGACATCAGATGCCCAAGCTCTCTAGACATCAGAGTGAACGCTAATGAGGCGTCACTGAGGCTGGTAGAGGAAGCGCTGAAAGCATCCTGCTGCAGGGAAGCTGAGAGGGCGAGCATGAGGTGAGAGGGAATTGCCTACACGGCCCATGCGCGCCGCTGTAATCGTAAGCCTTAGTGAGCAGGTCATCAGTGACCCGACATTGGGGTCGAGGGCACCTGGCCTCCGACCTCAGAGCTTTGTCAGGAGAAACTATGAGGGAAGCAATGGTAGGCTCAACAGCCGGCATGCGGTCAAGGCCGAATCTTGCCGCATCCTGCATGGCAGCCAGGGCTCGGCCATCGGACGTAAGACTGGAAAGAGCCTTAGTGTCCCTCCAGCATGCATGTAACTCCCTCAGATACTCACCCATGGAGCCGTCATCTTCCCCCTCCGAGGATCCATGAGCTGAGGTACAGGAACCAGGCCCAGAAGCATGGGATGGGCCCTCCTCGTCATACTAATTAAAATGAGTGGCTGAAGCTGCCATCAAGACCACATTGTCATCTGAAACCAGCTCAGCCATGGGTGGATTGGGTGCAGCGGCGTGCTCTGTACGGGCACCAGAATGGAGAGCCAGAAGTGACTTCATCTGGGCTAGCTCAGTAGTGAGCAGGTCCACCCTGGAGGACAGCCTATCATGCTTAGTCCTCTTCTTGGGCGGGGCACCCAAGCCTCTCCGAAAGGCTCTCCCTCAGATGCTCAAGGCCAAGACAAGAGGGGAAAAGGTCATGGCCATCCTCTGGTTGAAGAGGAGCCATACATGTGTTACAGCCGTTAAACATAGTGAAAGTACCAACAAAAACACATAAAACAGACTAATTGCTCCTGGCTTGGCAGCTTAAACCACTCTGAGCGAGAGCACTCAGCTGACTGTAAATAACCGGGCCAGGAAACAATATATGCAGTGGAGGGGAGTGAGGATGGAACAGGAACCAATTGTGCGCCATGAGAGGGGAGCGAAGACACTCTCTTCACTAGCGCCGTAACAAGTTAGCTTTGAGCGAGAGCACTCCGCTAACTGGAGGATGGAACAGGAACCAATTGTGTGCCGTGAGAGGGGAGCGAAGACACTCTCTTCACTAGCGTCGTAACGAGTTAGCTTTGAGCGAGAGCACTCAGCTAACTGGAGGATGGAACAGGTAAGGAAACCAAATGTGTGCAGTGAGAGGGGAGCGGAGACGCTCTCTTCACTAGTGCAGTAACAAGTTAGCTTGAGCGAGAGCACTCGGCTAACTTGGACACAATTATCTATTAGCTTGAGAATAGATAGCACAATCAGCAATAAATGGCAGGGATCTCACCGACTGACGTGCAGGAGCGTCCGCTCTTTACCGGTCTGGACCTCGAGAGGTGAACACCGCGGTCCCCTCCCTTGGGAGGGCCCGCAGCTCCGATCGAGACGATCACAAGGCTACAGGTAGCGATGAGCTTGAATCGAATTTTTCAATAAGCGAGCTTGGCTTCTACTCATAAAGTAGTAACCTGTGCAGCGAGAAGATGAAAAAGGACTGAACTCGTTGACAACACCAGAACTTATGCCTTCCGGGGTCATACGAGGTCACACGTGACTTTGTTTATATAAATATTCGACAGAAGATATTCAGTGCTAAGCACCGCCTCTGGCGGTCAGTAAGGATGAAATAGAACCAGATCCCTTCACATCACAGTAGGCCAGTACCAGTTTCTAGAAGTGGATTTGGGCAGCCACTAGCAGCCAGCGAAGGGAGCGGAGGAGCGGTGCATTTTGGGAGAACTCACCGCATGCTTCCCATTTCTAAACAAAAAGACACATGTCAGCCTCTGTCATAGACGTTGGTCAACTACTGAGTCAATACAGCTTTATGAGGAAGACTTTTACAGGATGGCTGCAACTCCAAAGTTGCTCAAGAAAAGGAAGTCCCCTTTCCCAGCATGCACACTCTCTGTCTCACTTTCTATCTGTAACACACACACACACACACACACACACACACACACACAGCATCATGTGCAGTCCTACGTTAGCGCTTGCCTCAGCTTTAGGTTTGGCACGCCACCACTTCCTCTCACAGTTTTTTACTGTGTATATACAGTATATTTGCATACATATACATGTATATCCTGTGGAGTGTAACATGATCTTATTGGTAACTTTCCATAACCTCCGTTATCCTGCATTCATGTTATTATCAGCAGGTGTGTTTATAAGTAGTTCATAAGCACAGAGAACACAGGCTCACCGCATGCTAGGTGTTTCTAAAGTAGATGACAATGTATGTGTGTCGTTTAAGAGGAAAAGATGCCTGTTTTTGTTGTTGTTATTACTGTCAGGAAATGTACAACCTAACCCTGGTCCGCCCAGTAGTAGTAGTAAGATCGCTACTCCTGCTGATTTTAAAGCTAGGTCTGGGTTGGGTTTCATCCACTTGAATGTGCGCAGTCTGTTAGGTAAACTAGATTTTGTCCGCATCTGGGTGAGCTCGACTGACGCTGACGTCATTGTTTTATCAGAAACATGGCTAAACAAATCTATTTTGGCCTCTGACATTGCCTTAAATGGTTATAATGTGTATCGTTCCGACCGGCCTAATAAAGGTGGTGGCGTTGCCATTTATGTTAAGAATAAATTCAGTGTAACCACATTAGTTTCCAAATCTATCAGTAAGCAATTCGAATTTTTAGCCTTAAATATAGAAGTGGCAAAGGGGCAACAGGTCATGGTGGTGGGCTGTTACAGACCCCCCTCAGCTGTCAAGGACTCCTTGTCTTCACTAGCAAATATTTTATCGCAACTAGACTACAAGGAAATAGTGCTACTTGGAGATTTTAACTGGGACTGGTTAACTGCAGTGTCAGAGGATTTTAAAAACCTTTGTATCTCTTTGAATGTTACTCAGATTGTTGACAGTCCTACTCGCCCTAACATTAAGTTCCCTAATAAATCAATCAATCAATCAATGTTTATTTATATAGCCCAATGTCACAAATGTTACATTTGTCTCAGTGGACTTTACAGTTTGTACAAAATATCAGTATGACAATACGACACCCTCTGTCCTTAGACCCTCACATCGTACAAGGAAAAACTTCCGAAGAAAACCCACAGTTTAAAGGGAAAAATGGGAGAAACCTCAGGGAGAGCAACAGAGGAGGGATCCCTCTCCCAGGACTGACAGATGTGCAAATAGATGCCGTGTGTAAATTGAAAAGATAATACATTTGCAATATAGGTAGTCCAAATGTTTGGAAATGCATGTGTGTATAATAGGAAGATGAATCCACGAGGATATCCATCCAGGACCTATGATCCAGGACCACAGCCACGACTCAAGATCCAGGGCTCGCGATCCAGGACAGAGGAGCGCAGGATCATCCATGACTCCGGATCCCGGCGTATATAGACACCAAAAAGAAAGACATTTGGGGAAGCTGGGTTAATCGGAACATGAGAGTACACAAGTATAGACAGAGAGAAGGAAGAAGTAAGATGTCCCCCGACAAACTAAGCCTATATCAGCAAAACTAGGGGCTGAATCTAATCAGCCCTAACTATAAGCTTTATCAAAAAGGAAGGTCTTAAGCGCACTCTTAAAAACGGATAGGGTGTCTGCCGCCCGAACACAAACTGGAAGCTGATTCCACAAATGTGGAGCTTGATAAGAAAAGGCTCTGGCTCCCATTGTACTTTTAGAGACTCTAGGAACAACCAACAACCCTGCATTCTTGGAACGCAATGCCCTAGTAGGACAGTAGGGTATAATGAGTTATTTAAGGTAAGATGGCGCCTGCCCATTAAGGGCTTTGTAGGCAAGAAGAAGAATTTTAAATTCTATCCTGTGTTCTATAGGGAGCCAGTGTAAGGCAGCCAGAACAGGAGTAATGTGGTCCCTTTTCCTAACTCTGGTTAGTACACGAGCCGCAGCATTTTGAATCAGCTGAAGCGACTTGACTGACTTCTTGGTACACCCTGATAATAAGGAGTTACAATAATCCAGCCTTGAAGTAGCAAATGCATGGACTAGTTTCTCTGCATCGTTTTGAGGCAAGATATGCCTGATTTTTGCAATGTTACGTAGATGGAAGTAGGCGGTCCTTGAAATTGATTTTATGTGGGCGTTAAAGGATAAATCCTGATCAAATATAACACCAAGATTCCTTACAGTCTCACTGGAGGCCAAATTAATGCCATCCATAGTTAGTATATCCTTAGATAATTTGTTTCGTGGATTCTTCGGGCCAAGTACAATAACTTCAGTTTTGGTCGTGTTTAACATCAAAAAGTTTAAGGTCATCCACGTTTTTAAGTCCTTGAGGCAGTCTTGAATTTTATTTAGATGATTAATTTCATCAGGCTTGATTGATAAATATAGTTGAGTATCATCCGCATAACAATGAAAATGTACAGAATGATTCCTTATAATATTGCCTAATGGAAGCATATATAATGTGAACAGAATAGGTCCGAGCACTGAGCCCTGTGGCACTCCATGGCTAACTTTGGTTTGCGTGGAAGATTCATCATTGACATGTACAAACTGAGAGCGTTCAGATAGATAGGACCTAAACCAGTCTAAAGCAGTTCCCTGTATGCCAACTAAGTGCTCTAGTCTTTGCAATAAGATATCATGGTCGATAGTATCAAATGCAGCACTGAGATCGAGCAAAACAAGAATAATAGAATAAATCCTCCCTAATTGATCTCATTTTAACTAATGCTCCCTATAAATACTTATCTGTGGGAGTATTTGCGAATGATCTGAGTGATCACTGTGTTGTAGCCACAATTAGGGACACTAAGGTCCAAAAGGTTAAACCTCGTATTATCATCAAGAGAGACATAAAACATTTTGTGGAGCAGGGTTTTGTTCATGATCTGTTTGGGTTTGATTGGGGAAAAATGGATCTGTGTGCTGATGTAGAAACTGCATGGTCTTATTTTTATCTTGGTTTTATGGAGATCATTGATAGACATGCACCCCTTCGTAAATTTAGAGTGAAGGGACGAGACAATCCTTGGTTTTCTGCTGAACTGTCCAGTTTTCTTCATGAGAGAAACAAGGCCTGGGCAAAGGCTAGGCAATCAGGCTCAGAGGTAGAATGGCTGCGTTTTAGGCAGCTAAGGAATAGCTTCACTTCAAATGTCAAAAGTGCTAAGTCGAAGTACTATTTGTCAGTTACCACAGAAAACCATAAAATCCATATCCACCGGTGAGATCCGTAATGAGCTACCTCCGTGCCTTACCACAGCATCTGGCTCTATATCGGACAGGGCCACCATGTTAAATTGCTTTAATGAGCATTTTGTGTCCTGTGGCTCTATGTTTCATTATGTCACTAACTCTGCTTCTGTGAACACCCCAATCCGTGACTCTGAACAATGTGGTCTGGAAAACCCTTTCAGTTTTACTCCTTTTACTGTCAATGTTGTTCATGAAGCTTTATCTAAGCTAGATCCTAAGAAACCTGCTGGCCCGGACAACGTAGAACCTTTCTTTTTAAAGATAGCTGCAGATGTTATTGCTCTTCCTCTTACTACTCTTTTTAACCTCTCTCTCAGCACAAATGCAATTCCAAAAGTATGGAAGTTAGCTTATGTCTTGCCTTTACTAAAAGGAGGGGAGGCAACTATTTTAAATAACTATAGGCCAATCTCTAAATTGTCAGTTCTGGCGAAGGTGCTCGAACGCCTAGTGAGTGAACAGGTAAAGGAGTTTTTATGTAAAAATGATATCCTGTCTAAACATCAGTCAGGCTTCAGAAAGCAACATAGTACCATCACTGCCACAATGAAAGTGGTGAATGATGTGGCGAGTATTTTAGACAATAAGCAGAGTTGTGCAGCTCTATTTATTGACCTTTCCAAAGCGTTTGATACCGTCGATCATCGCATCTTAAAGCAGAGGCTACTCAGTATTGGCATATCCAGCCATGCAGTGGGGTGGTTTGTGAACTACCTCTCTGAAAGGTCCCAATGTGTTCACTTTGATGGGCTGTCTTCTGAGTGGTTAAACATTGCTAATGGTGTTCCTCAAGGTTCTGTTTTAGGTCCACTTTTATTCTCCATCTACATCAATAGTTTAGGTGAAAATGTGAATGAAGCTACTTTACATTTTTATGCGGACGATACCGTGATGTACTGTGCAGGTCCCTCCATTAAGGAGGCTGGTGTTAAATTACAGGCTGTTCTTAACATTATTCAGACTCAGCTCGCTGAACTTAAGCTTCTTTTAAATGTTGATAAAACCAAGGTAATGCTCTTTTCTAAAGCTAAAAAGACACCAGAGCCTGTTTTGGACATTGTTACTATGCAAGGACAAGTACTTGAAGTGGTTACCTGTTATAAATACCTAGGTATCTGGCTTGATGATTGTCTTACTTTTAAACTTCATGTCAATAACCTGCTTAAAAAGCTAAGGGTTAGGCTAGGTTTCTTTTTCAGAAACAAGTCCTGTTTCTCGCTTGAGGCCAGGAAAAGGCTAGTCACTGTGACCTTTTTACCTGTGCTGGACTATGGTGATCTGATGTATATGAATGCACCGGCCTATTGCCTGAACAAGTTAGATGCCGCCTATCACAGCGCACTGAGATTTGTCACAAATTGTAAAGCACTTACTCATCACTGTACCCTGTCTGCCATCACTTACTGTAAAGAGGCTCAGTCATTGGTACACGTTTATTTATAAAGCTTTGTTGGGTAAACTCCCGTATTATATCTGCTCTCTGATAACACAGAGAGTTGCAAGCAGCTATTGTCTGAGATCGCATGATGTAGTATTGTTAGATGTGCCAAGAGCAAGGACTGTCTTAGGTAAGACAGCTTTTATGTGCGCAGCTCCACTTGCTTGGAACAATCTTCAGCAAGAATTGAAACTGAGCAATCTCATTCCTCTGCATGTTTTTAAAGCTAGGCTAAATGAAATGCTCGTTAATACTATGGCCACTTGTAAATGTCTATAACTATGTAAATGTATCCTGTAAATATAATGTATAATGTCCTTTATTGTTTTATGTTTCATGTGGAACCTATATGCTGCAGGTCTCCCTTGAAAAAGAGATCTATGATCTCAATGGGACCAATCTCGTTAAATAAAGGTTTGAAATTAAATTAAATGAAGGCTAGTGAAATATATATCACATCTTTATGCATTACTGCAGATACTGTACTAGCACAAACATCCACTGAATACCACATAACTCTCTCTTTACGCTGGCTGAAGATACTTTTTCTTAATTTAAGCATTTCCCTTTGGAAATGTGTCTTCAACTCTGCACTGCAGTCCCAGAAACATTAGATAATAAATACATTTATTTGAGAGGAATGCACTCTGAATTCAGTCTGTTTTCAGTTTGCTTTATGTCATCACTTTTGCACTTAAATCCTGAAACTATATAGGTGAAACATACAACATTTAAACTCTGCCACCTAGTGGTGACTATTGTCACAACATTATCAGAAACTCCCTTTTAGTTGTATTAATGTATGCAATACATTCAGTCGGAGTTGATTCATCATTATTTATAGATAAGAATAATTCATGTCAGACGGTTGTTTGAGCCCTGTGATGAAATTCTTGCCTTTTCATCATTCTCATTTCCTAATTTTCTTAACCACAGTCTTGAAACCTGTTGCCTCCTTCTTCTTTCTCTTTCATCAAATACTTTTGGTTTGGTCATTACTTTAACGTGTAAAACTCTCTTCTTGTAGCAAATGTTGAATACAAATGAATGCAATCTCTGTGCATGTACAGGGTTTAATTTCTGTTTTCTTTTTCTGTTGGTCTCTCTGTGTAGTGCCCAGGCAGAAGGGGATGTGAAGGAGGAGATACTGCAGCCGCCTGAGCCTCACCCCGTCCCCCCCATCCTGACTCCGTCTCCCCCGTCAGCCTTCCCCACCGTCACAAATGTACGGCAGGACAACGACCGCTACCACCCCAAACCTGTCATCCACGTCCTGGCTACACAGGTGAGTCCAGCTTTACAGAAACGTACACAGTTGCTGGTCATTTTTTTTATTTTACAAATATCAAATAAGACAAAAACTAATCCTAAACACTAACTCCCTTTCAGACCTGCTCCCCCCCCCCAACACAGAGACGACTTCTGTTGTTTTCTAGGTGGTGCTGCATTTGGAAAAGGTGCTTCAATGTTTCCTTTACTTTTCCTTTCAGAATAAAGACGCCGACCAGCAGCAGAACAAATCTGAACCCAGTCTAAACAAGCAGAGCAGTCCCTCAGAGCAGAAAGACCAAAATCTACAAAGTGGAAAACAGCCGACTCAGGTCTCAAATCTAGATCTCAACGACAACTATAACAACAAATCAACATCCAGTAAATCGGACTCGGGCCAGAGCCAGACGCAGACCCCCTCCTCGCCGCTCTCCCCGGCTGTTTTAGAATGTTCTGGCGTTCCTCGGATCGAGAGGAAGCTGAGCATTGAGATTAAAAAGGTGCCGTTACAGGAAGGACCTCGTAGTTTTGACACTTCCTCCTCCATGGGGGTAGCAGGCGGAGCGGGCAGCGGCTCAGCCAATAACGCAGGAGCGCTGCAGAGAAGCCACGCCTTCAAAGCCCGCTCTGGCCAATCCCTGCTCACGTCTAGCTCTTCGCTGTCGGAGGACTCGGGCACAGAGGGAGGAGCGGGTGGGTGTGGGGAGGGTCCTGCAGAGGGGGGGGTCCTCACCAGACCAAACCACCTCCCTGTGAAGAGTGAGAAGGGGGAGACACTCGGGGGGGAGAAACTGGACGTGAAGGGTGGCCATACAGCGTGGAGTCAGGCCTGCAACAGTCCTGACAAACACTTCCCCAAAACCTCCTCCTCCTCTTCCTCCTCAGACCGTGCCGCTCCCTCCTCCTCCTCTTCCTCCTCCTCCTCCACTCCTGTTAGGACTGCCCTGTGCTTCACCAACCCCCTGCACTCGGATAACTCGGACGAGGAGGGGGACAGCGAGATGTCCGGAGGAAACGAGGGTTACCGTACTAATGTATCCATGGCAACAGCCGTGGTAACAGCATCCCCTCACCATGGAGACCAGCTGCCGGTCCGGAAGGTGTCGTCCATGTCCATCGCAGGGCAGGGGTCTCCGTCAGCCACAGCAAGTATGTCAGTCTGCTGCTTTGATTGAATGACTCTGACTCTAACTAACTGGCTGCTTCCTCTCACAGCATCCACTAACAACTATACAGGAAGTCAGTTAAATAGGAATCTGAATGAACTCAATCATAATAAATAAATCCTATTAAGGCCTAGTCCACTCGTACACAGGTATTTTTGTACATTGGGTTTCATCCTCCTTAGCTCTAAGAAACTAAATCCTATCTATGCACATGCATACACACACAACCCCAAACATGTCTGTAGCAGTGTCTGATTCATGGGAGTGTTGGATAATGGGAGCTCCACAACACATTCTGACCCCTCTGTCCCTCAACATAGGGAAACAGTAACTTTACATTCATCTGTGAACATGTAAGTAAAGTCATTTGGATACTTCTGCAATTATATATATTTCTGCCGCCACTGCATTCTCTAAAAGGAGTCAACGGCGCTTAAACAAGCCAAACACTTCCTCTCTACGTGTCAGTTTCTAAATGGTTCACCCTAACAAGAGTTTTACAAAATCACCATTTTCATGGACCCCAAATGCTGTGTTATGGTGGAGGAAAGGCCTAAATGCATAGAAAAAAGCTTGGTTAACATAAATCCCAGTGTACGTGTGGAGGAAGTTGTTGACATCAGTTTGTTGGTAAATCAGTTCTGAGGAGTCTATTTAAAGGGGAATACCTCCTTGAATTTAAAAAAAGAAACAATATCCTATTTAATACAATTGGAGCACGAGCTACTAGCTAAAGCCAGAAACCAGACATTATCACCAAGGCCATTCACCCATATAGTCAGTTTCAAAATCTTTCCCAATAGTTTATTAAGCAGTTTCAGCCTTATTCTACATGACATATTTCAGTGTTTGGATTTGGGAGAGAGTTTACTAATATTTCTGTATTGAATTTGAGCATAGGAACAACCTGTGGGCATTTTCAAATGGGTGTACTTCCCATTAAGTTCTACGGACTCTATCTCTGGTAAAAAACCTGAGAGTAACTCTTTATTCTCCTCACACACATTCGCTCAGAGGAACCACACGCTACATGTTCTGGGTTAGACAACAGACCACATGCTAATTAATAACCTGTATCTGTCAACACACACCACTGTCCTGTCCTCACTGCTGGGTTCAGACGGAGGCAGAGAGACGAGATGGAAAGAAGTCACAAGAGAAACCGAGATAGTTCTACTGAGCTCGTCTCAGTGGCTGTATAACTAATTGGTCGGTTTGTGAGGAATGCTGCAAATGTTAACAGGCAAACATCTGTCAAAACAACTCTCCTCTTCCTCTCTCAGCTTGTGTGTGTTTGTCTAAGTGAGTGGGATTGCAAATGGGAGAAAGAAACCCTGTTTTTGTTTCAGTGTGTGTGTGCATGTTGGATGGTGAAGGATCAACACTGCATGATTGGGATGAATACACAGCAGCCAACTGTGCTCACTTTGTGTTGAACAGAGCTGTGACCCTCTGTGAGGCTCCTGTCATCATCAGACCTGAGCTGGGTTTATCTTCTGGAGCCAAAGACCCGCTCCTCTTCTCTGAGGATTTCAAAATCATGAGGTTTTGAAATCTGATTTTCGCTGCGATTGGAGCTGACATGGAATGTTTTGAAGTGGCTTGGAAATGGTTTTGTTCTTGAATGGATTCAAAGCTTGATGAATTAAGACTTAACTGCATACTTACATATTTGGATTCACTGTTCGGGTGCATGATGTCCATCTATCAATAAATCAGTTAAAAAGATAATAAAAATGGTGTGGAATAAGTAGATTAGCCATAGGTTTTTAAAGGGTTTCCAGCCCCACTCAACTGGAAATAGTTCATAGATGTTTTCCAGGATGGGTGATACAAGTTTATGATCCGACTTGTGCCAGATATTTTAGAGAACATAGCCTTTTAGTAGTTTAAGAACGTAGATAACACTCTATCAGACCATAGTAATTATACAAACCTAAACAAATCTTGATACGACATTTTAAAGAAAATGAATGTACCCAAGGTGCTTACTGTGATGTTGAAGAAAGTTGCAATGTGCACAGACAGAGCACAAATAACACGTTTTTATTTTAAATTGGATCCTTCTTGTTTCAGGAACTAAAGAGAAAATAGGCTGTTAGAGTGACAACAACATGGATTTCTTTAAAAAAATATATATATATATATATATATATTCATTCATACTAGACAGCCATAACACACACTTTGAGGAACTATTCTTCCAAAATAAAGTGATGCTTTCTAATAATATCAAATACAATTCTAATGTTGTGGAAGCCATTTAAATGTCTCATACATCATGCTCTCCTGAAGTATTTCCAGTATGTAGGAAAACTGCAGAGGTTCTCCTGGTCCTGGATGGGCTACTTGTGTTTTGGTGTGCTTGGCTTCTGGCACTGTGTGTGTGTGGGCTGTGGTGCTTTGAGTCGGTGTGAGGCTCTGATGGCTGCTGTCCGCTTGTTCACAATCTAACTGCTGTTAGAGAGGGCTGAGAGCTTGCTGATGCTGCTGTTGGTTAAGGACAAAAAGCTGGTGGCTGCTGGTTGAATCATCAATTAACCAACCAAACTGTACAAACATTTTTATAAAAGGTGTTTGCAGTTCAAAGAAGAAATACAATCAGTTAAAAACAGGGAAAACAATGCGTGTAAAGTTAGAATTAAAAACATACAGTCAATGTAGACAATAAATTATTCTTAAACCTGCCAATCAAAATCTTTGCTTTGCTATCGGTATATGTGATATTTCCTTAATTAGTATTCAATTATTATCTGGACAAATAAACATGCTAGTTCCACTTTTCTCATATTGATTAAACTTGCTCAATGGATTTTGCTCTCACTTCAGTGAGATCAGGAACAACAGAATAATTTGGCTCTGGCTCTAATAACTTATAGTGACATTAACCTGCTGTACACACTCGTAATGTTTCCAGAAATACCTTTCTTTCTAAAGTAACTATTGGCTAACGCAGACATCCATCTGCACTGGCTTTAGATAGTCGATTAGGGTCAATAGAGTGGCGAAGTCTCTCCTTTTCCGGGGGACCTCCATGGGACCTTATTTCGGAAAAATCATGTATTGAAGTCAATGGAGAGAGAAAGATTATCTTTCGATCCCGTTTGAATTGTGCCACGAATTACACATATGATGTTTGTCAATTTAAAAGATCATTTTACAAGTCACAAAAATAAAAATGTGTCGTAAAAATGTGAAGTAACACATTTGTTTGTGTGAAACCGCTCAATAGCCGCTTTCACACCAAGTACTTTGCCGTACTTAATGCCGGCACTTATACCTCATTCACACCAACGCAACTCCGGTTCAAGCTCCGTGCTAGAGCTTTTCAGGTTCAGAACCGGTTCTTCGGTTTAGCTCCGGCTCTTTTCACACTGCCCAGAGTCCGACTGGTGCTGCGTCATTGCGTCATCGTTTGCGTCATGACGTAACCGTTTGCGTGCTTGCTTCATAAAGCCAAACCGCGCGGAAACCCCTCACAGCTGACACCGACAACAACAACAATAATGGCCGATTGTGCTCCAGCTTCCTCAGTACCTCTTCGGAAGACCAGATTCCCAGTAGGTAGCTGGTCTCTTCAGTGGACCACTGCTGCTTGTTAAGTTTCTCCATCGTTGTGTACAAACTGGATAAAATGCCGGCGTTTTGTTGTTGTTCAAGAGTTGATCTGCCCCTGCCCCCGCCTCGACGTAAGCGTGACGTATGTGGTGCTTTTGTTCTGGCCGGACAATTTTTTGGTGCTCGAAGTGAACCGGATTCCGGAGCTAAGAGGCTGCTCCGCTGCGGTGTGAACAGGAAAACCCGGTGCTTTTCAAGCTCCAGCTCCGAACCGGCCCTGAAACACCGTTGGTGTGAATGAGGTATGAGTGCCCTGGCACTTATTACCCCAGGGCACTAAGTACCAATCGCGTTCACACCGGAGTACTTTTCCCTGAGGGAAGATTACGCAAATGAGCCGCTGACGTCACTTCGTCTTCTTCTGCTTTGGGTTTACTGGCAGGCCGCAAACAACTATACGGCGTATATTGCCCATGGATGTATAACCGAAGTCTCCGGCCGGAAGTCCCCGGAGTTGGGGACTTCTGAGTAAATCGTCAGAACGCCGACACCTCCTCATCTCCACCGCTCCCATGTTTTTTTTTGTGTTGCCATAAGTTATTTTCTCTCCGTTGGTGCGCGGGGCTAATGCTAATAATGCTAATGCCAGCAAATACAATGGCTGCTTAAAAAAACTTTTCAGAGTTTTACAGGGCGTGGTTTGCAATTCGCCCAGCCAATTGAAATTGGTACTTTTTTGGCACTAAAAATGGGGGTAAAAGTTCCCGGCACTCTTTTTGGTGTGAACGCGACACTAGGGGTACTAACGGAACTAAACGGGAAAAGTACGATGGAAAAGTATGGGGTAAAAGTACTCCGGTGTGAACGCGCCTAATGAACACATCTCCCGTCTCGCACCACACACCAAGATGGCCGTCACATTAGCACATTTCACTTCTTTCTTTCAGAATGAGGCGAAAAGTATTAAAAGAGGTGAAAATCACTACAAGTCTGGGCATGTTGACAGCTGTACATACACAAAAGGGGAGTTAGTCGGTTCCGTAAGAGCCAGCATGCGGGACCGGGATTCTGGGATTTGTAGTCTTTCTAGTTGCGTATTTTTCATAATCTTATATTTCAACAGTTTTACTTTTTTGACATGGAAATGATTTGTTAAGATTGACAAACATCATATGTGTAATTCGTGGCACAATTCAAACGGGATCGAAAGATAATCTTTCTCTCCCCATTGACTTCAATACATAATTTTTCCGAAATAAGGTCCCATGTGTCGGAAGTAGATGGGCGGGACTTCGCCTCTCTATAGAATATATAAACCAAGAAAAGAGGGCTTAAAATGTTTTATAAAGACGCTGTGCTCAAAGGCAACAACAAAAAACCCTTTAAATGTAATATAATCACAGTTAATTTGAGCTATCCTGCTTCCCCTAACCCTCCAGAAAATTGTTAGAAAATATAATGAAGGCCGGGGTCAGACTTCCTTGAAACCAGGTCCCAGTGAGATAGAGTCCGACACACACTCATGGCAAATAATACGGTCATTAATACAATATGACTTCCTGATATTGCGCTTTAATTGAAAATAGCCACATTTCTTTGTCTGGATCAAAGGAGAACAAGTTGAAAGTTATTACTGTCAGGCTATGGGTAATGGCCTCTTAGTATTCTCCCAAAGTCCACATAAATAGAACAGTTGACTTCAGACGTAGATATGGGCAAAAATTGATACATTTTAAGAATATAAACCTGAATGAGGTAAGGAGATATGATTATGTCCATCATTTTAGTTGCAGCTTAATCTGTTACAGTAACTTAACAGCACAGTAAAAGTCCCAGAAATAAAATATGTATGTCCAATATAAGACCCAACATAAATAAATGTATTTATCATGCTAATTATATGACTTATTTATTTTATTTTACATGGTTCACTACTGAGAAATAAAAGTATATACCGATATTTAAATGAGTGCTTTGCATTGGCTGGTCCACTTAGTGACGTCTTTTGTAGTTTGTTTGAATAAATCCCGATGGGACCTTAAAAAAGGAGCAAGGCAAGTTTATTTATATAGCACCTTTCAACACAAGGCAATTCAAAGTGCTTTACAAAAATGAAAGACATTAAAAGCATTAAGAAACATATTATAAAATGATATCTAGAAACACAAGCAAAGATAAAAAGCTAAGATGATAGAAGTTACAGTGCAGTTTAAGATATGAATATATCAATTAAAAGCAGCGGCAAAAAGAAAAGTCTTCAGCCTGGATTAGCTTTTCTTATTTTGCATTGTACATGTATAATGACAATAAATGTTTCTAATCTAATACATCCTAATATTAAGTCATTTTAAATCACAGTATATTACAATAGAAAGAAATGGGGAAATAGCAGTCCATATTTCTTTCTTTATTAGGACCCCCATTAGCACTAGCATTAGCATTGGCTGTTCATATTGGGGTTCACATACATAGTCAAACATAAGCAAATCAACATCTCATTAAATGAACAATCACGTGAAAATAAAAAAGAACATCCTTTTGAACATCAATAAGAAAAACACAAAAAGAACAAAATTATCTATAGTTATATTGTCTATAAATAAAGTTTAAAATTGGCCCAGAAAGGTGACTCATCATATTTCAAACTGCTTTTAGAAGTCCCGCTATCTTTAGAGAAATATTTGAGAAACGCTCTTTCCTCCCTCCTCGGAGCCCGTTCATTAACTTTGCTTCTCATCTGACCTCTGACCTTTTAACCCAGACTGCTGGGACAGCGACGACTCCCCTCCCCCTCTCCCTGCGAGAACCCCTGAGTCCTTCCTGCTGGCCACAGGTGCGTTTGCATTGGTCGAGATCCACAGGTGTGTTTCCAGGGCGGGGGGGTCCCCTCCTGGATCTGGTGATTTAATGGCTGGTCAAAGAAGGTGGATGGACCAATGAACATGAGACAAACTAATGACTTTGTGGTGTGAGTGAAACATCAGCAGAGGATGTTTAATACAGTTGGAAAAGTAGGAATATGATTTTATATTCCCATTCTATCTGCTTTTCTTATCTGGTACAGCGATTGAGCAAGCTCTCTGTAATGCTGCCTTCTAACGGACAGATGGACACACATGTTATGTCCTTTTTTTGTATTCCTCCATGTTGCCTTCTGCTGTTTGATTTGTTCCTGTGTAGTACTCTGAGAGTATGCATAAGAGCGCATGAGAGGAAATGGTTTCATTTATTTGGTGAGAGGCTGTGAGAGTGTTACACCACTAGGGGGCAGCATTGGCAGTAGTTCAGACCTGTAGTGACTTGGCGAGAGAATATAATCAGTCCTAAACTACAAACAGGAAACCAAGTATGCTTCATTTTTTGTGAGTGTGTGCTGTTAAACACTTATCTCCCACAATGCAATGCTCACGGCAGGGGAACAAATTGTGGCAACTATACAAACATTTGTACCTGTTTTGTCATTGCTAGTGACAACCAATGACTTTTTGTATAATTTCCTGTTACAATGATCAACAGCTTATTGGGATCATAAAGCATTGGACAGAATCATTCCTATTATATATATATATATATATATATATATATATATAGTTATGTTGTTTAAAGCATCTGCTCCAAGTGAACACTACCTATTTGGGTATTTTTGAATCAATAAACTGCAATAAGATATATAAATAAATGTGTTCAGTTTATGATAAAGGAAAAGATCTGATCTGAGGGTTTGAATGTGTAGGAATGTGTGTCGAAGTGTGTCATTTTTTATCCGTTGTCTCTTGTTAACATCCCTCCTTCTCCCCCCCCTCCCCCCCTGTCAGACCCTCTGGAAGTGAAGTCGTCAGCCTCGGCAGAGTGGAGCGGTTCAAATAAAGGTACGAACACACGTCTGTTTGTCCTGAGGGTTGTTCAGCACTCGGAGGATTTATTCAGAGCCGCAGACAGAGCTTCAGTGTTTTACAAATGACCGTGCAGACGATAGGACTGACAGCTGAGAGCAGACACAACGAGACAGAGAGAGATACAGGGGGACGGGGGGGGGAGAAGCAGTGAAATGCAAAATGTGCGGGTGCTGATGAGGTTGTGTGAGGATGGTTACTGCCAATTTAATGTTAGTCGTTTCAGCGAAGGGAAATGACTGTTGGACTCTTGTTATCATGATCATTTACTAGCAATGAATATAACTGAACATTTCTAAAGATTATAGGCTTCTCATTCTAATATCTGCCCTTTAAATGTCAAGAAGAAGTTTCCTGTCAGAGCAAATGTGTTATCAGTGTGAAAAAGTTCATATTCTCTACATGTGCTGATTTGGAGCTGAAGGTGTGGTGCTGCTCCTGTGAGGCCCTACGTGTGTGAAATCATCCATCATAACATACAGAGATATCAAACCTAATTATTCTATTAACTGTGTGAAGACAACTAGTTTGATCTAGCTTTCAGTGATTCCAGTACAAACTACTTCAACCTTATTCGTCACAATAACATAGAAATAATAATATGTTTGTAATTATTATAACAAATTCAGGTGTCTCTCAGTAAAACCGATGCAGTGTAAATGTGTCTTAAACCACTCAAACTATTAGACAACACACCCGCAAGTGATACTTCACTTACAGATACAGATCAATTGATTATTATAATTTCTTTACCAATTATTTACAATACGTTTCTTGCATGCCTCCATGGCGAGTTTTAGAATAGGGGTCAGCAGAACTATCAAAACATCCTCTTCCAAAAACATTAGTATTTATAACAAATCTTCATAAAGACTACTGTCATGGAAGAGTATAAGAAGAGTTTATAGAATAGTTCAATTATGGTTAAAGCTGCACCTATTTACCCCAATTCATCAGGATTGGATTGACCAATGAGGCATGGCGAGCAAAAAAAGGTTTCTGAAATGACCAAGGGTTACTAATTAATGTACAAATGATCTTTTTTATGCCTGAAATATTCCTTTCAAAATCATCTGATGTCCACACAGCGCCTCCACCCATTCATCTGTGTGTGTGTGTGTGTGTGCAGATGTGTCAGAGTGTGTTAAGAAGACGTCTCTAGCTGACCCCACGTCTACTGGCACCACGGCAACAGACAGCAAGGCAGAGCTGGGTGGGTAAGTCTGCTGTCTCTCAGTCACTGGTCAGCTTTCTACTACTAACACAGTTTATCAAAATGACATCATGTGTTCTATGTGTGTGGCATTGCTTTTGCTGATGGTAAACGTAGCTCTGGGCAGCATGTGCAGAAAACACAAGAGGGAAGACACTTTCTGTTTTGTCTCCGTTAAAAGCAAACCCTCATTTATTTTCCATCTTCTCTCAGGGTTCGGTAACCGCTGCATTCAGCCCAAAGGCCCTCGGGAACCCCCCCTGGAGTGGACATAATGGAACGACCCATCCCCCCGTCCACGTACAGTGTCCTCCCCCGTCAGGAGATGGACTCTACCGATCTCACCTGGCTGGTCCAAAACCCTAGTTAATAGATGCTACAGACAGACGGCACACTTTACATAGAAACACCTTCTGTGTGTCTCTGTGCGCCTCCTCATCTTCTTCTTCTTCTTCTTCCTCTTCCTCTTCCTCTTCCTCCTCCTCCTCCTCCTCCTCCTCCTCCTCCTCCTCCTCCTCCTCCTCCTCCTCCTCCTCCTCCTCCTCCTCCTCCTCCTCCTCCTCCTCCTCCTCAGTCCTTCCTCAAAGTGCCACTGTGCAAAGCAGAAGAACACTCACTGGTCAAGTGTCCACGTTTTCCTGCTCAGCTTGCTGATGTTAGAAGTGTTCCCCGCTCTAGATGCTGACTTGAGATCTGTCTTGTTATTCTCCTGTTCATGGTTAAAGAACAACTCCTGTTTTCCCCTGTTTTTGGTGAATTGAGAATAGATTTTTTAAAGCGTCTTGTTGTGTCCCTCGCTTCGATTGCATCATAAGAAATGTGCGGGGCTAAATAAAGAGGGATGTAAGTGTTATCCTAACATGTGAAATGGAACATTTCTTTCACGCCAAATGAGGGGAAAAGTATCTAGTGGGAGCTGACTCTGAGGTTGAACTGAACTCCCTGAAGGGTCTGCTTCCTCCTACTGAATGAACAACAATCTTCAAAGCGAACCGAGATAATCTGTTACCCAAAATGCAACCTTTTCTGTTGGGTATGCACAGGTTGCCGGGGTTCTCTCGCTCTCTCTCCCACTTTCTGTGTGCTGGTGCTACATTATAAAAGATAATCAGCATAGAAACAGAGCACCCCCCCCCCCCCATCAGGGTTTCTGGGTGGGTTTATTCCTGTGTTAGCTGCAGTATCTGACCTCCCTTTCCCCCCAGAGTCATAGGTTGATGTAGTTTGGTCATTGCAGTTATCAGTAACAGCCGAATTAAAGGAATTGTTCTTAATTTTTGGGGAAAATAAAACCTTTTTACTGATGCAAAGTTTACACCATTATTTGTCTGCATTTGTACACAGAGGCTGTTAGCTTAGCTTAGCATAAAGACTAGACACCCGAAAATGCGTTTTCCCCTTCTAGCCTGGCAAGCTTTTTATCCAGCGTTTATGCAAGCTACGCTAACCAGCTGCTAGCTGTAGCTTGAGATATGAGAGTGGAATCAAACTTCTCCTCTAACAGTTGAAGTTTCCAAATTGCCGAACTGTTCCTTTAAATCTCTGCTTACTCTGTATTTGTCATGTGGCGATGGAAAACAAATCTTAACTCTTAAATACTGACAATAAAAGTAGTTCTGTAACAAGTGATCCGTTACATGTCTACGCTTGAAATGAGAAAACCAAAGAGTGATGCCCCCTTCTCAAATAATTCACAATAAAAAAGCAAAGACTAGTTAGTATGAAAAACACCGACATGTATCCTACAATATTTAACACTAAATCCGGCCCAATAACTCTGCTTTCTCCAGTCACTAAGGAGTCAACGTGACCTGAAATCGATCAGTAATGACCGAACTGCTCAGCTGTGTGACTCTGTCCTCACTGCTGGGACGTGAGCCTGCCTTAGTCTGCCTCTCAGAGACAGTCCTTCCCCCTTTGGCTTCTCTATAAACTTCATTTCCTGGGACACAATTCACTGTTTTTCCCCCTCAGCACTGTCTTGTTTTTCTGCTGTTAAATTGTTTGATCTCATTCTCCTTCTAATATTGGGTGGTCAAAGGTTTTATTTGATTTTAGCAGCCATATTACTTCCAGTAAACCTCAGTGTTTCAGAGTACACATCACCCGTTGCTCTTATGGGACTTGACAGATTCATGTAAAGTCTGATTTCCCATAGCAAACTCTTACAGACTTGAATGTTTTTTCAAATAAAAAAATCGTACCTGCTTCGATATGTGTGAGACAATGATAGGGACCCAGGACTACTGCTTACTGTTCTCTGCTAACTCCATTAGCTCCCATAACTATACATGATATGCATTGTTTTATAAAGGAAACTGTACAGGGCAGTTTAGGTATATAATATTTCAGATTTGTTTGTTATCTCTTAAATATTCTTATTAACAGAAGATGTAAAAAAGTCAGTGCATGATGATGATGATGATGATGATGATAATGATGATGATGATGATGATGATGATGATGATGATGATGATGATGATTCCTCCCCTACAGTGTTTCCCTTCAGACTGTAAATTATTCTGCTGCCCATGTTGTTTATTTTTGCTCCTGGCAAATATTTCAGGGTTGTTTTTATTTGTACTGTTGAAGTTACATGCTTAAAAATATGTTTGGTTTTAGATGGTTGGCAGAGGAAAAGCATTGCCTGCCAGTCAGCCAGCCCCCCCCCCCCCCCCCCCCCCCCCCCTCCCCCTCAAACAGCTACAACGGGCTTCGATTAAGATTGTAATAATAATATTAATGATGATAATAATAATAGCGGTTGTTTTTTGTAAATGGTATTTTAAAAGTTATTTTTGTATACGCGGTTGTTTGTTGTCCACTGCTCCCTCTCCTCTCTTCTCACACTCCCCTCCTTCTTTTTTACCCATTTCTTTTATCTCTCTCAGCTCTTTGAATGTAGAACATGCATCAGAGATGGATCTCTCACTCTGAACAAGGAGCAGCTCATTATTTTTCTTTCATACTTCCCCTGCTGTGTTCTCGCCTTTATTCCCCTCCCACCCTCGGTTCTGCCTTTTTTTACATTTTTAAAAGGATGTCTTTTTCAACACGCCAGAAGATCAGTTAATTGAAGTAATGCGACTTGCTTTCAGTGGTTCAAAGTGCCAGCAAGCTGAATTATGACGTGTTGAGAAAGAAAACCTTTTAAAACCACTTTGTTTGTCCACATTTCTCTCTTTTATCCTCCCACCTGACCCCGTCACATGCACATTATCTCAGAAAAGAGCCCACCTGTGCCTTTAAGAGAGAGCCCGCCCTCCCCTTCTCCTCCAATCATCATTAGCGCCGTGAGTGTGAGCGATTTGATTCGCTGCTGCTTGCTCATCGCCTCTTGTGGGACTCTGTTCAGCCCCACCGAGCCCCACACACACTTCGTGACCCTCCTTACACACACAAACACACACAGCCCCAACATGTTTGTATGTTGCAGAAATCAATCAGTAAAGCTGACCATTAAGTGAAGACACGCCTCTTTGGTTTTATTTGTGAGATGATGTAACAAAAAATGTGTTGTGTGAGTGGAAATACAGACAGCTTTTATTTACAAGTTTATAAAGCACATTTCAGCAACAAGGTAATAGGAAGTGCTATACACAAACAATTCAATAGTTAGAATACAGTTAAAAGCAATCAATAGAAATAATAAACTAATATAGCAGCAAACACAAGTTAATTTTGACTAGAATTTAAATATTGTTATTGTATTTATTTAGCTAGTAGTTTTGCATGTGTGTGTGTGTGTGTGTGTGTGTGTGTGTGTGTGTGTGTGTGTGTGTGTGTGTGTGTGTAAAAAAGGGCTTTCACAGCATGAAATCCTCTATCAAAGCTGGAAATTCTGCAGAGACAAATGTATACACACACACCCACAGTGATGCACTGATGAATTAGTCCCAGCAGGTGTTAAAAACACAGGCGCTAACTGTCTTACACAGAGACACTGTAGACTGCATATTTCTATTCACTTTAAACACAGAGAGGCACAGCGGGTAGGAAGATACTGGGATTATTTACTTCTGCTCACAGGCTCATTTGAGATTAATTATACAGTTAATTACCATACAATATTTAAGGTATAGGTGCGCAGAGCAGGTTTGTGTCTGTCCTCTCACGCGTTACAGCAATGACATCTTCAAAAGACTTGTTGGGGTCCTACAATGCACATGTTCATATCAGTATGTAGTAATAATAATACATGGGACTTTTATCGCGCTTTTCATGAAACTCAAAGACGCTTTGACAGAGAATTAAGAGGAGAAAAAAAGACAAGAAAAACAAAAAAAGAATAAAAAAATAGATAACAAAGAAATACAAAAAGAGATAAACAGAACAGAAAATAGGGGGGAGGGGGATGGTCCGTGGTTGAATGCAGTGTTGAACAGGTGGGTTTTGAATGCTGTGAGGGAGGAAGAATCTCTGATGGATTGGGGTAGTGAGTTCCAGAGGGTGGGTGCAGCAACAGAGAAGGCTCTGTCACCCCAGGACTTGAGGTTGGTCCGGGTGGAGAGGGACAGGAGGTTGGCAGCAGCAGAGTGGAGGGAGCGAGTGGGAGTGTGTCTGTGGAGGAGGTCAGTCAGGTAGGATGGGGCCAGGTTATGGAGGGCTTTGTATGTCATCAGGAGGATCTTGTACTGAATTCTCTGGGGATGGGGAGCCAGTGGAGCTTGATGAGGATGGGTGTAATGTGTTCACGGTAGTGTCTCTACTGGGACATGTCTCCATGCTGTCCACAAAGCTCTTTATTTTTCTCATACTGCAGCACCTCTTTTCACCCTCTGTCTGAAACCAGAGCCCAGTCTGCTCTGATTGGTTAGCTGGCCGGCTCTGTTGTGATTGGTCAACCGCTTATAGATGTCCCATCCCTTAGAGCTAGCCAATAGAAGTGTGAGTGTTACATAGTGATGTCACTATGTTCAGGAATTATAAAGGAGTCAAATTAAGTCATTTTAGGCAGGATGTATATCAATGCATACAAGATATACACGTCCTAGAAAGATCACTTGATGGAAGCATCCAACATGTTTCAAATCTAGAAAAATACAGCACAGAACTAATACAGCTAAAGACAATTAAATACTTTTTATTCTACATTATAAGGCAGGATCCATCCATGAATTCCACAGGCCTAACACCACTCCTGCTAACTTTCTCTCCTTTACTTTACCACTTTTTTGTGACTTACACACCTGATCGATGTGTTGAATACACACACATGACACACGCACACACACACACACACACACACACACACACACACACACACACACACACACACACACACACACACACACACACACACACACACACACACACACACACACACACACACACACACACACACACACACACACACACACACACACACACACCTTTCCCTATCTGCCTGTTGTATGCATTAAGCCAGATTGCCATCTGAACTGGGTCACCTCAGTTTCCCCATGGAGCAGTTTAACATGTTGTGTAATTACTTATAAATATAGCCGTTCAGTGTGTGAGCAGGAGCAGCAGGCTGCACCATCTGAAGGAACTGACAAGTGTGTCAGCTCTGTTTTGAAACCTAGAATAAACATGATATTGCATCCTATTTTTAGGTACATGAGTCATATACAGTAGATGCTGAAAAAGGGAACGTTATTCCTTAGAATATTTTCATTTTATCAAACACACATATCACCAACACCAAAGTTCTCTACAGGCACTTTCAGTCAGTTGTGACGAATATGTAAAAACAAACTAAATCCAAATAATAATTTAGTAATTGCAAATTAATAAACTGAATATAATCTTATGTATTATACATTTCTGAGTAAACCATGACTTGTTTGCCTAATGATCTAAATATGTATTACAAATACTTGGTTGGTAAATAATGCTTACAATATAATATTAATCACAAGTGTTATTTTAATGTTTTTTTATTATGTAACCTTTATTTTAGAAGAAGGTCCCACCAAAGATATATTACACCATAGAGTGGTCAAGATAGCTTACTACACAATTATAACATAAACAACATGACGTACAAAACTTCCCAATAATTGCGAAGAACAGCTGTTTCATTTCATGCCTCCTTTAACACATTTGTTATGATTCCCTTAAATTCATCAGTGGATATAACAGTTTACTCCAGATATTTAAAGACATTAAAGCAAGCACTTGGAGGAGTGTAGTTGGTAGCTACCAGAGGAAGTTATATTTCTCATAATGCTTGTTGGTGTTGATGTTCACTTTAATTGAGGTCTTGCCGCTGATTATTTTTCAGAGAACACATTAGAGGTAAGCTCCGCCTTTAGTTTTTCCCTCTCTGTCTGTCAGTCAAGATTAGTCCCGCCCCTCGCTGACCACCTGTCCATCAAACTCTGCCCCGCCCCTTCACTGCCTGCCTGCACGTCGCGCAACAAAAAAACAGCAGCAGCGGCGGCCGTTGGGGAAGAGAGTAAATAGAGAGAGAAGCCTCAAGATGGCTGACTCGCTGTGCTCCGCTTACCTCACCGGAGCTGCTACTGCGGTAGCCCCGGCGGTCGCCTCCGCCAAAAGCCCGCTGGTCAAGCCGACCGAGGCAAAGGGAGCCCCTGACAACCGCCTTCAGTCTTCCCGGGATTTCAATCCGCCGCTGCCCAAGAAGGTCCGACTGGAGGAGAGGAGCGTTAAACCCAAGAAACTCAGCCGGGAAGCAGGAGTGGGAGGCAACGGCAGAGAGAAACTCCAGCAGCCCAATAAGCAGCAGATTTATGGGGCGGGCTTGTGGAGCTTCAGCCCGGTTAAGACGAGTAGCAACAACCCTTCGGTGCCTGCTACCAGTGGGCACCAGCCACCGACAAACACGCAGAAAGTCTTTAAACAGAGCGACTTCTTCCTCCACAAAGCGCCTTCCTCCTCCAAACACAAAAACCCCAGTAAAGATAAACAGCGGGAGAAGGGGGCAGGAGGCGGAGAGGAGAAGAAGAGAACTAAAGTACTGGTGACCTCCGGACCCGGGGATAATGTTAATAACAACAACGAAATCAGCACAATTAACACCACTTCTGCAGTGAAACGAGAAAATGGGGAGGTCATGTTGGCACCCAAAGGTAGGCCAGCAGTGTATTTTATTTTAATTATATTTGAAAGGAATTCATAAGTTGTGGTTATTATATGTAGGGTTGATCTGTGGTGCTTTGTAGTTACTTGGCTCATCGTAGAATCATCCACTTGGGGCATGAACATGTGGCTCTGAGAGTGCGGTTGTCTGCCTCATAATTTGTCCCGTTTTTGGATAAGCTACCGCTTAAAGAGCGCTCCTAAATGTTGTCTATGGACCCGTAACATTCTCAACGGTTTCCCTAAATTATAAATGCATATTATAAAACAGGTTTACATGGAGTTGGGCGTGTATAAAGCCCAGTTTAGTCGGTGTTTCTGCGGGACATGGCTGCCAGCTCTCGTCGCTTGTTCACCCGCTCGTGAACCTTCGAGCTCCACAACAGCGTTCCAGGGCAGTAGTCGCAAGACCGGGATGTTCGCAACCAGCTGCTCTCGTGCTGCAGAGGAATTGTTACGTCATATATTGTCGAAAAATATGTATACTGTTTTATTACTATGGTAATGTAAGCTGTTATAAACGGCGTACAAAAACTATAATCCGTCATGTCAGCGTAACAATTAAGTAAATTGTTATTCTGTAATATCAATGCGCTTATATATTTGTATTACCTAAGGAGTAGTGTGTGTGCACTAAACTGCACGCTGCTGTCATAACAATATGACAGTCGCCCGCCATTATGGGGTAAGTGTTGTTTTGGTAGAGCACCACGCCCCCCTCGCTAACCTCAGGCTGGAAGCACAGCTCCTCGCTTGTTGTTGCTGTCGAGTGAGGCTGTTACTCCATGTTCTACACGCAGATCATGGTGTAGGCTGTTCATTGATCCACACCTACATCAATTTGTTTTACAATTGAACAACCTTTATTAGTCATTACACTTGGATACGATTGACACTAGCAATTATCAATCAATCAATGTTTATTTATATAGCCCAATAACACAAATGTTACATTTGTCTCAGTGGACTTCACAGTGTGTACAGAATATCAGTATGACAATACGACACCCTCTGTCCTTAGACCCTCACATCGTACAAGGAAACACTTCCGGAGAAAACCCACAGTTTAAAGGGAACATGGGAGAAACCTCAGGGAGAGCAACAGAGGAGGGATCCCTCTCCCAGGACGGACAGACGTGCAATAGATGCCGTGTGTAAATTGAAAAGATAATACATTTGCATCATAGGTAGTCCAAATGTTTGGAAATGCATGTGTGTATAATAGGAAGATGAATCCACGAGGATGTCAACAATCCTGTGGGAGCCATCAGGGAAGTAGTATGATGAGTCAGGCAGGACCACAATTATGAGCTGTTACGTCAGAAGGAAAACAATATCAATATTTTAGCTCGGGTACAATTGTCAGTGAAATAGCCTAAATGGCAAGACAACAATAATCACAACACAATCAGTTGGTAACAAATTACAATATTATGATATCTTAAATACAATACCGCAAATTGTCCAACTACTTGTTTATTTTTAAATATATGTTTTGCTAAATATCTAGGCTATGTTTCTCTTTACATGATGAAATATGCTAATGACTGTCACAGCGCTGAAGCTACTACTTTATGTTTAATCACTGCCTGTGTTGGATGTGTGTGCACGCTTTATCTGCATTTCAGAACAGAGGGAGGCTGGGGTTGGTCTTCACATAGAACTGGAACAGAAATGGGATTTAAAAAAAAGAATGTAACTGTTAAATAAACAATGTTCTTAACTGAGTAAATACACCTTTATTTACCAATTATTACACAAAAAGTCAGTGTAGTTTTATTGAATGTATTGTGTTAATTCAACAACTTATATACATGCATGCTGGAACTATTTAATGAGGGGGAAAAATGATTGCATGAAAAACACAATCAGATTTTTGTGTAGTTTTAAGAGCATATAAGTAAACTGAACTTAATATGTAATCCATTATACTTGTTTGTTTGTGCCTTTTGTGTTCAATACACATGTTGGAAATAATCTCCTTATTGTTTTTTAATTAACAAGAAATATGCAACATCTGAAAGCAGCAGAAAGGAACAACTGAGTACATTTTAATATCTGTTTATTTATATATTTGTAATATCTATATTGTGATATTTAACATCGCATATTTTCCTCATTGTGCAGCCCTAAACCTGATCCAATGTGATCACAAGTAACCATAAATAAAAGCACCCACTGAGGTGCTCTTGAGCAAAGTCCTGAGCCTGTAATTGCTGTTGGGTTCTGCTCAATGGCCAGACTGTCATTATATTGAGTAGCTTCAAATGTGCAGATGAGGAAGTCTGAATATTGAGCAGAGTGTTGCTGGAAAATTAATCCTGAGCAAAATGTTTCAAAAGGATTAAAATGCTCCAGCTTCCTGTTAAAGCTGTTACAGTGTGTCAGTCCTTTTCCTTCTCTCTGTCACACAGCTGCTGTCAGCATAGACTTGAGGGGATTGCGAAAACACACAATTGAAATATTGTTTTTCTAATATGTTTTCACTTGTTGTTAGACAGACTGCTGTCCAACAGGAGGACATTTCCTGCTCTGAAGTTAATGATACTGCCACGACTCCTGGTTACATACATCTGGTCTAGACATTAGAGACACTGGAGTAAGTGCAGTGAACGAGGAATCATTACTGCATTAGGTCAGCTGATCTTGTGTGAAATAAATAATTGTTTAACTCTAATGGCGCATTTCCACTGCAGGGCCTCGCACGGCTTAGTACGGTATAGTTAGGCCGTGACGTCATCTTCAATGCGAAACACAAAACCAACATCAGCCATTAGCTGTTAGCCCTCAGAGCTCACAGCTCCTCATATCTGTTCAGAAACTAGACAAAAGTTAAACAAGTACAAACCACAGACTGCCTGTGTCATGGTGAATACAGTCGCTGGTTTATTTACGTCTATGTAGGCCGTTGTTGTCGGAACATATATTTCGTTAGCTTAGCCGATCTCCATTCAGAAAACACGCATTTTAAAAGGTGTTTCGCCTGCCGTCTGTCTGCAGACCTGTCAAAATATTAATTCATGGTTTTTACTAACCGGTATCAGTATGTTGTTACTTCGGCATCATTTAGAAACGTGTATTACAATTAATTCACGGTCAAATATGTTCATCTTGTTGTAGTTGTAGGCCCCTTGCCAGCGATTCTCTCTCTCTCTAGTGTAGCATACTCTGCCCGACTCAGCCCTGTTTGTTGGCCCCGATAGAACCACGATTTTGTCGGGCCAGAAAAAAGGTAAAAAAGTAGCCCCGGGCCGGAACTAGGCAGTGGAAACGCAACCAAAACGAGCACGACACGGCACGCTTAAACCGCGCTCCGCGCCATGGTGGAAATGCGCCACAAGACCTGTTGTTGACCTCCATTTACATGCAGTCGGATATTATAAGTAAAACCAGATGCAGCTCTAAAGATACTCTTACTCACAATTGGGTTTCATTCAGATCAATCATAACTGAATAAAAAGGCTGAACTAATGAAACTCTTCTGTCTGCCTGGCCACTGTAGATGTTTTGATGTGTCACATGTGCTATATAGATTAAAGCTGATGCAAACAGTTATATGGCTATTGGTGTGATGGGTCCTGTACTTTTGTAAATTGTAATATGCACTTTCATGAAGCTGATCTTTAAACACATCAACTTACAAACTAGTGAGTACCTGTGATGGCTATCAATTTCCTAATGATCTCCTAATGGCCTTTAGTCGACCTATCATGGGTATCTGCTTTTTTTTCCAATGCAAAATTGCTTTAACAACTAAACAATTATCTGTCTGTCGACTATGCATTGGAGCTCTGTTGGACATTATTCTGACCATTAAACAATGCATGTAAACCAGGGAGACTGGGGCTGTTGTGAATCATGTCTGCAGTAATTAGGTTTGTGTGTGAATGCTAATGCAGCATGCTGAAAGAATCCCTGTCCTCGTACAGCGACAGGAAAAGAGAAAATCAAGCGTGGCCGCAATCAGCCTCCAATTAACTATGAATTAACTGTCTGCAGGGTCATTTATTCAGACCCAAGCATTACAAGACCGTTAAAGGGACTGACAAGGAGTGAATGAACAGCAATTTACATTTTGAGATCAGCTTGAATTTGCCACGTATGCACATCTGGACTTAGGAGGGTCCTGGTGGGCCGGTTTACCTGTCGTGTGGCAGGGAGTCCTACAACACTGATATATCGCCTTCACTTTGGTGTCTCACTGCAGTGTTTTAATGTTACGGTTTTCCCTCTTTAATGTGTACATCATAGGCCTGGGTGGCTTTCACCTTTGTTCTGTCTGGTTGCCACCGGGAGTCATTCTATTTGCAGAAATGATATCGAGCATGTTGTGCACATAGCTTCTCCTTTAGCTGTGATGTCTAATCCTGGAAGCCCTCAGATTCCGCAACAAAATACTAGGACACACATTTAGCTTGATTCTGCTGGCAGCACTAACACACACTAGCTAGCCAAAAAAATCTGCTTTTTACAGATAAATGTAACACTATAATATGTAACACTGTAATGTAACAATAATAAAGGTTATTTTAGGGCAAGTGACTTGAAGATACTACAGTTGTTGTCGAAATGTAAATCTGAAACCCCCCTTTGACTTCATGCATTAATGATTCTCCTCCACAGCTCTAAAAGTTGGATGGCAGTGGGGACTTGCGTAGTTGACGTTAACAAACCGTCTGCCTCTGGCCCTCTATGTTTCAAAGTCCTTTCTTCTCTGTGATCATCCGGACAGTTAAAAGCACCTGCTGTGTTCCCCTTCAGAACCCGGCTGCTGCTGCAAGGAAGCCTGAAAACAAGCTCAGAAAAAACCTGAGAAGTTTCATGGATCCCATTCATTTCTGATTCACTTGCACCTCTAGCTTTGTGGTGTATTCCCATGACACATCAACACTGTGAAGCTTCACACCAGTTTAAAACGTGTGAACCTCAAGCAATTCACTGGTGTCCTTTTTGACTTTAAAGGGGGAGCCCCTCTTCTCAAGCTGTGATAAATTAGCACATATTCCAGTTTGTTTAAGACCCAGTCAGCCACCTGGGCTAATTTATCTCCTATTGCGTCTTAATTCAAAGTTTATGAATGCTGCCGCTCTGGCATGGTCGGACATGTTTTCATATATCTGGCATTAGATCTGAGTGAAACCTCCTTTGTGGGCGACTTCCTGTAGTAGAGCTAAATGGATGTTTTGAAACATGCCGTTTCTTCTTTAACAGGCAGCTTACAGTGTCTAGTCATTTTGCAGCATTTCTTAAAACGCTTTGTTAAAAATGTTTGCCTTCCGTTGTTAACCACAAGGTACGAGGGTAATGACTTCCTGCATGTTCAGTAGCAAACCCAAGCGACCTACTTAAGTTCACAACGCCATGGTTTTGATTGAAATATAGTCACTCAAAAGGAGTGTATCGATGCACCGCTGATTCTCCGACTGCTCCTTTAAGCCTTTTTGACTTTCAAAGAATGTTCTCCTTTGATCCTGCAAACAGCCAGTCCAACCCCACTGGGTTCACTCTCCCACTCCCCATGACCACAGGAGAGAGAACAGTCTCAGTCACAGCTTCCTTTTAAATGCTGATCTGACTGAGTTCAAAGAAAAGAAAGAATAAGCAGAAGAACTACTGTGGTGAAAATAAAAAGTTGTTCTTTCTTTATGTGGATATGAAAGGAAATAAAGAATCAAAGGAGAAGATGTATATAAGAATGTAGTTATTTTAAGAAATATTATCTTTATTTGTACAGAACTGTTCTTAACAAAGTGATGAAGTGTTGCAAAGAACACAGCTAAGTACCTAACAGGGGAAATGTCAGAAACCCTAAGAATAAAAACTAAATCTATTGAAATCAGGAAATTCTCTGCAATGTTTCAAGATTATATTTGAAAAAGCAATGAACTCTTTCTTAGCTTGTGCTGGAGGAGAGAGATGATTTACTCCCATCCACACTTACCTTTCAGGAAGCACTGGAGGGGTACGTGGGATGGCTGATATTCATCTTAAACTGCTGCTCTCACCCACAGCCATTTGCAATGAGTGCAACCTGAGAGTGCACTCCAATGCCTTGATCTGCACATATTCCCTCAACACTGAAATGATTCTGTCAGAGGGAGAAGCGCCGGGAAGAGGAAATCAAATAAGTCAGAAAGCAAGGCAGGATTTTTAAGAGCGGATCATATTGACACTAGCAGAGGAAAGAAGACGGAGAGAGTAAGGTGGAGGAAACGTGCAGGATATTTTGAAGAGCTTTATGGCTGTGTGTGAAGTTGCAGAGTGAGTGCTGGAGTCTTAAAGGGAATTGGTAGGTCATTACAGTGCTGAGGAAAGGAGAGAGATAAAACTAAAGGCATCGTGGAGACATGGATTTGTTGCACCAGGGAGGGAACAGGGAACCGTTTGTAGGAGGAAGAGCAATACGATTAGGGAAAGGTAGATGGCCAAGGTGAAACACTTAGCAAGAGTTTAGTCAAGAGGCAGGAGAAAAACAAATGAAGTGCTCTCAAACAAGTGAAGTATGTGTGTAGTGAGTAAGTCTGGGCGCTAATGCTAACCTAAGAGACCTGAAAACATCCCCTCTGCTTCCACAGAGCACTCCAACAAGGACGAGGCAACAGAGAGAGACCGAGAGGAGAGGGAGAAGAAGAAGGTCAAAGACCGCCGAGAGAGGGAGAAGAAGAAGCACAAAGTGATCAACGAACTCAAGATGGAGAACGGAGAAGTCAAGCCGCCCATCAAAGGTTGGTGGAAACACACAATGCAAACCAAGTGATTCATGTAGGGCAGTGGTTCTCAAAATTTTTCTGTCAGGCCCCCCCTTTGGACAAAAAAAAAAGTCGGGCCCCCCCAACACAAATAGTCAGGCTCAGTGGCGACGCCAGAGATTTATTTTGGGGGTGCTGTGGGGTAGCTTGACGTTTCATAGAGGGTGCTCAAACATTTAGGGTTTCCCATTAATGTACCGGTCGCTACAGTGGAATTTTCTACTGCAACACTCCCCACGCATATACACAGTGTACCCGCGACTGTCACAATGAAGGCTCGATAATCAGCTCACGGCTGCATATAGGTGTAAGCAGGGGTAAAGTGTTATTTTTATAGGTGGTGTGTGGACCTCACATAGGGGGGTCCGGGGGCAAGCTCCCACGGGAAGATTTATTTTTAAATATTGAAGTTAAAAGCATCAATCTGGTGCACTTTGAGAGCAAAATGAAGAGATCTATGGATGCATCTCTCAACACCCATATGAAACAGAACTGTAAACAGATTTACTTTTTCTTAATGGATATTTGACAAATCACCTTTTTAAACTTTATTCTTGTTTTACTGTCATATAGTATTTCCTACCTGTTTTTCATTTATTCTCGTATTTTTTTATAACTATAATGATCATATAAACGTGTGCCTTGGAAATAATTGTTTACATTAATGGTGACCAAAACGTTTGAGACCCACTGAGATAACACTGATAGAGTCCTTTAGCTCACTAAGTCTCTCAGTCTCTCAGTCTGACAGGAGAGGACTCTCCTCCACCTTGTTGTTGAAAAAACTCCGTTAGCGTAGCTTGCTAGCACCAGAAGCTAACAACAACGATCTCCGGTACCGGTGCGCTCTCTCTCTCGCGCACACAAAATGGCTCGTTCCACACACACACAGAGCCGAGCTTTAATGAAACACAGAGACCCAGACGTAATAGTACTGCATCATATTATTTTTGAATAAATACTTTTTCAAATTATGACTTTTTTTTTTTTTATCTTTTTTTTTTTTTCTAACAATTTTTCCTCCATGTCTCTCGCGCCCCCCCTGGCATGACTCTGCGCCCCCCAGGGGGGGCGCGCCCCCCACTTTGAGAACCACTGATGTAGGGTGACATTGTTTTTCGTTTGGTTCTTGAAATGTTAAAAAAAATAGCTTTTTTTTTTGTCCAACAAACACTCCAACACAAAAGGCATTCAATTTAGAATCATATTACAAATTAAGAGATTACTGATTCCGACCATTGGAAGCTGTATCCAGTCCAAATCTGACATTGCTGCTTAATAATTCACATTGAGAAAAATCTCAAAAGAGTCAATCTGCGTGTTTTCTTTTGTCTCCAAAGTATGGAGTTTGTCACAGGTGGTTGTAACCGAGGAAGCTGCTGAAGCATCTGTGTTCCCTTATGTTGAGATTTCCTTCATCATCAAACTGTTGATTTGTGTTCTGTTGATTATTATTGTTTTGGTAGCAGATATATGGGAGTGCCCTTTGAGCGATAATAGGGAAAAAAAGATAAAACCCAAACAAGTGAGTTATGGGTTTTTGATTTCTTAATTTCTTAGCAGGAAGCTGTCAAATAACAATTACTGTTTGAGCATTTGTTTGTGTGAGAGTCAGGACTAAATCAATACTTTTCTGTGTTCTGCTGGCTCAGTGATCTAAGCTACACATCCCACAGGCTAATGCATATGTCTTTCTGGCTCTCTCCATGGTATGCAGTGAAATGCAAACGAATGCATTCATGATCATTTTAAAATAAATAATTGCGTTGAGTCAGATCTCTGAGAACAAACACTGGAAGCATTTTTTTCAGTTAGAAACTCATGCAGGTAAAATGCATCACAATTGTTGCTCTTAGCATCTGCTCAGCATCGTGTGTGTGTGTGTGTGTGTGTGTGTGTGTGTGTGTGTGTGTGTGTGTGTGTGTGTGTGTGTGTGTGTGGTGTGTGTGTGTGTGTGTGTGTGTGTGTGTGTGTGTGTGTGTGTGTGTGTGTGTGTGTGTGTGTGTGTGTGTGTGTGTGTGTGTGTGTGTGTGGTGTGTGTGTGTGTGTGTTAGTGTTAAAGGTGACCAATCATGCTATATTTGAAACATATATTGTAGGGCCATACCTGTATATAAATATATTTATTTTTTTTTCAAAATACCAAACAGATCCTGCATTTTAGCCATGCCTCATTTCGCTCTATTTGCTCTTTCCAGCGCTGTTTTTGCAGGGGGCTGATTCTGTGAGCTGCAACTGACCACGCCCCCCTGCAGGAGAGGGGTGTTGGCATTAGGGCAGGGATATCTAGATATTTTCCAAGGTTTGACATCATGAATTGTGCTACTTTTAAAGCAAGCAACGATGTTTTCAAATCTGTAATCAAAAAGCTCCTCAAAAACACTATCGAAGCAGTTCCTGCCGTTGGTACGTTAGTTCAAACAGTAACAACGGACTATTTTTCTTAGCGGATGCATGTCAATTTTAAAAGAATACAACTATTTTTTAAATCAATAAAATCATTTTCTAAATCCATAAAAGCATTTCAATTAATATTGGGAGTCATGTCTTTACTTTGTCGAGAATGTGGCCATGTAATAAGCGGGATAATGTGCACATTGCATGCCGATCTAGATCCCTCCGCTTCGCGTCGGGCTCCTGATCAGCCTGTCGGTGTTCTTTTCCCCATAATGACCGCGTCGCTGTACATTATCCATTACATATGATTATATAGAGTCATTATTCATTTGTTTTAAAGCAGGAGGCGCAAACGCTTGCTTCGGGGAGGGAGAAAAAGAGCCACAGCGGAGAATAAACAGAAGGGCAACCATGGCAACCATGCAAGGGAAGTCTTCTTCGCTGCTTTTGTGGCGGACTACAGCGCCACTTACAGGCCTGGCATATGTACTACAGCGTCTCCAGCGCTTTCGAGCAGCAATGGCCGGTGTCGGTACCAGATGTGTTCGGGGTACCAGATGTGTTCGGGTGTATTTCCGTCGCATCCGTCATCCATCATATCCATCATATTGTACAGCAACTCACCGCAACTCACCTCCCTCTGCTTCCAGCGCTCTGCTGCCACACACCGGCCGTCTGCAGAACTGCAGCCGGAGGAACTCGGGACAGCTTGTTATGTGTGGGGTCTTATGGTGGGGTCCCAAAACTGACACGGGAAATAGATTTAAAAGAAAGAAATAATAATAATAATATTAATAATAGGAACAGTGAAATACAATAGAAAATAATACTAATTTAAGTATGACACATTTATGTACTAATTTTTATTTCTTGATCTGTAGCTATTTGTTTGTCAGTATATCTCATTTACTTTCCCTATTCATTTATTTTTTCATATTTTTGCATGTATTTATTTACACATTCACTGTTTATACTTATTCGCGCATTTGGACCTTTTTTATATTTATGTACTTGTGCACATAAATAATATTTCTAATTATTTACAATAAAAAATAAATCTATTCTGCGTTACTTTAGCCAACACTTTTATAAGGCCACTAGATTAGATAATTACGAAATGTGTAGATAGAATACATATCTTTCAGGTTGTTATTTTGTCATTATTTTTAATGTTTTATTTACCTTTTAGTATTTTTTCTCAATTAAAAAGGAATTCTTTAAAACTCCAACAATGTGTTTATTTATTTTAAGATTTAAATAATGACACAATAGATGTTTTTTTGGATGTTAAGAATCCTTGAAGACCACACTGAACATAATGTAGTTAGTTTCTTTGTTTAACTCTAGTTTTCATTTAATGCCAAATGTAACTCCACATATACAAACAGAGGACATTCAGAGGAAGGGTAAAAACATTGAGATAATAAACAAGCATCAATCTTTTGTTAACATCCAGTTTTATTTGAGAATTGGATATTTCAAAAATGTTCCTACAGATACACCATCATCACTAGAGACTGGACACAGGGTGTGGTATTAGTAGCTGCGTTTACATTCAGTTGGCACAAACCACTAGGATTTACAAAACAGCTGTCGTATTATTGCTGCACGGAAACAAAAACAATACAAGGTGATCTGTTTCAACAAACACAGTAGCATCGTATGTCTGCACGTCTTTACCCACAAATGGGTTAAAACATTTACTTTAACAAGAGCAAACAAAGAGTCACATTTGACCAGTTTCTGTTGTAGTAGTGTTTATGTACTATCATTAAGCCACGGTCAGGTTTGCAACAAAAACGATAATACCTTATGTTTAAAAATGAAACTTTTTGGCATTTCATGATTGTCTCCGTTTCTTCCAAGCTTGTTGTGAACTCTCCCTATTGTATTGTATTGTTTTTCATCACCTCCTTTGATCAATAGGGAGATGATAACACTAACGCTCTTTCAATTCAAAGTGACAAAAGTGCCCGAGATCAGCCTCTTAATTTACCCAGGGCCTAGTGCTTTGCTTTGGGCATGAAAATTCAGGAAACTCCCCTGAGTATTTGATTAAATATCTGAACTTTTGAGAGGAGTTGGGGGACACACGACACATCAAATCACATCTACAGATCAAGACAAAGCGAATGGAAGTACTCCCATACTCCTAGCGTGTGAAAATGTTTGTGAAAAACGTGTGCAAAGTCTCCGAAAACGGAGCAGTGGCTGTGATGCTAGCTTTGCGGCTAGTTGTTATCTTTTATGTTTGAATGTTAAAAAATAACAATCGACAGTGTAAACATAATTATGTAAATAACCCAATTTGTGTTCTGTGAAACGGAAAAGGTTTTTACATTGTTTTTGTTACTTTCTACGGAGCCCTGGAGGGTTCCTAGAGAGAAAAATAAATAAAACGTGGCCACGTTTTACTTTCTCGTGCGCACGCTTTAGTAACTTGTGCGCACGAGTTACTAAAGCGTGCGCACGAGTTACTAAAGCGTGCGCACGAGTTACTAAAGCGTGCGCACGAGTTAATAAAGCGTGCGCACGAGTTAATAAAGCGTGGCCTCGTTTTATTTAAATTGAGGGATTCCTGTCCGTGACTCACAGTATCTGCTGCCCACAGCTGTTTTTTATAGAAGGAAAACCACCTTCACTTTATGAAATCTCTGTGGCACCAGTGGCCTGTACTACGAAGCAGGATTTGCTATTTACACTATTCATTCATGAAGTATGACGCTGCGCTGTCAGCACGCGTCTCCATGTTTGTGATTGGTCAAATGTTGCTAACCCCGTCCCTTTCACGTGAACGCGCTCTCAGCCGGACAGAGAAACCCTGGTTGATTTACTGAGTTGATAACCAGCTTCGTAGGACCGCTTATCGACATCGCGTTTGTTAGGGTCAGTTAAGCCGGGTAAATCGAACATGTCCAAGTCCAGGGTCTGTTGAACTGGCTTCGTCGTACAGGGCTCTGGAGGCAGTAACGTGTAACTCAGCAGAATCTGAGAAGAGCAGCACCAGCTGCAAAGAGCTGTGCCTTTTACTGTTTACTTCACTGCGTTTCCCTTCATTAGAACCGCTGAATAGAGATCGAGGCTGCTACGTTTAACCACACACACCTATACACACATCGAACTACCAGAGTATTCCCCCTCGCTTTATGAAGGAGATGTCCTGTCACCGGGGCGCATGATGTGTGTGTGTGTGCAGAGTATTCTCCCTCGTTTTATGAAGGAGATGTCCTGTCACCGGGGCGCATGATGTGTGTGTGTGTGCTCAGCTCCGCTCTGTGTGCTTGTTCGTGTGTATCCGACACCACCGGCATTTGTTTTCAAATTACCACGAACAGTACTTTAAACAAATCTGGTTCCCCATAGTTAAGTGTATTCCCAAGTGAAAGAAATGTGTTTAATCTTAATCTCGATGTGCTGCCGGAGTGCACCGGAACGAACGATACTATCATAAACAAATGCCCCCCCCCCACACACACACACACAAAACGAGGCCATGCTTTATTAACTCGTGCGCACGCTTTAGTAACTCGTGCGCACGCTTTATTAACTCGTGCGCACGCTTTAGTAACTCGTGCGCACGAGTTACTAAAGCGTGCGCACGAGAAAGTAAAACGTGGCCACGTTTTAATTATTTTTCTCTCTATGAACCCTCCAGGGCTCCGTAACTTTCGTTGCAGTGTCTTAAATTTAATTTAGGTTAACTTCCTGTTTGAAGTTGTTGCTATGGAAACAACATGACGGAGAAAAAGTATAATCTTCTACATATAATAACGGACAAAGTAAAGAATGAGGCTATGTTTAAATGTTCGGAATTTGACCGTGTATGATGGCCCTCTTGAGTTGCCGTACAATATGACGGATGACGGAAATACACCCGAACACATCTGGTACCGACACTGGCCGTGGCCCAACCTCTCATTCCCCTGATAGGTGGAGAATTGACCAATAGCCGTAGCACCACCGTCCTGACATCAGGACAGTGTTCAAATCTGGATCAGTCTGTATCAGATCCGTTGCAGCTGAGTTCCCTGGAACACCGGGGACACATATTCATGTATAAAAGACATACAAAAGTGCATTTCAGTTAAGTGTCACGGCTGGAGGGCAAAGTACATAGATCAAAGTGGGGTGAACACTCTACAAAATAAAACGGGAAAACAAAGACAGAAGTTGACATGACAAAATAAAACAGGGAAAACTAATACGTATCATAACATAAAGGACAGTATTTTGACTGGTTCACTGGTTGACTGGTTCACGGTCCATTCACGCGATTCAATGCACTGCCTCCTCTCGATTCTGACAGGTGACAGGTTGAAACAGTTTCAAATTTGAGCGCTTCAACACTTTATGACCGCTCTAAACAATGCGCAATGTGTAGGTTGTTGTCGTAGTTTGCGTTGTTGCTGTTGAGTTGTTGTTGGTAGGGCTGGGCGATAAATCGATTTTATCGATTAACTCGAGTGTGTAGTTCACGTCGACTTGTTAAAAATGAAAATCGGTTTTCTCCCGTAGTTCGCCTCAGCCCTCCCCCCGCACAGTGCGCGCATTTACCAAATAGAGTGATACACATTACACAAACAACATGACAACGAGCAGGTAAGAACTTGTTCCAAAGAAAGGCACGGTGTCATCCGTTATTTGGAATTGGTTTGCGTTCGCGAGGTCAGATTTAGACCAGACAACACCCCGCTGCAAAGTATGTTTGAAGTCTGTTGATAGCAAAGGCAGCAGTACGACAAATTTACTGTAGCACCTCAAACAAAAGCATCCTGCTGAATGGGAGAAATGTTCCGCGCAGCGGAATGAAAAAGACCGCGGCACTACAAGCACCTCACGCACAGCCGCCAAAATACAGTCTACCGTAACACAGACATTTTCAAACTGCATCCCATATAGTGCTGCGTACCGGTACGCCGAACCGGTACTGGACTTGTAAAAAGTTTCGGTTCAAGTCCGGTTAAAATCGGAACGTCAGGAACCGGTACTTGGACTCGCAAAAAAAACTAGCACTTACGTATATTCTGGTGTCTGTGGTTATTTAAACATTCCCTGATAAACGTTATTCAGCGTCAATAAATGAGTGCTAATCCCAGTGTGCTCAGTGTACAACATCACATGTCATTTCACCTTCGATTCACGGTTTGAAAACGTAGCATTTCACCACATGCTAATGCTAACCGGAAGTGAAGAATTTTCAGAATAAAAGTATTAAGTTAATAGTGTCAACTTCCGGTTTTTTTCAGAATAAAACTGATTTAAATTAAATAGTGTATTTAATTCAAAATTACGCCATATCAACATTGATTTTAATTTCTAAAAGTATGTATGTACATCACTATGTATGTAGTATACACTGTATAATGTACACATGTAGAGTTGTAGAAAATACATGGTGTATAGACAGTACAGTACACTGACTGTACAGTCAGTCACTACAGTGTAGCCTACTGTATAGTAGGTGTGTAACAGTGTAATGCGTATAGTCTACTCTACACTCTACCTTTCAGCAACGTTTTAGGGATTTAGGCTCAGTCAGCTCAGGGACTGTTTGGTTACTTTAGTAGTAAATTAAATAAATGTTTGAACTTTGTAGTAGTTCACTGTAGTTGCTGTCATAAGTCATTTGTAGACGAAGTGGCAAAAAGTGTTTTTTTTACATTTGTACTTTGTAGAGAAATGTAGACACAAGTTGGAAGGGAGCACAATAAACCTGATGAGTTTGAATTTGAGTTAATTATGAGTTCATTTTAAATTGATAATTAGCTCACAATAAGTTCATTTTAGTTACTCACACAACTTGACACAAGCCATGGGTTCAGGTCCGGACTTATAAGTCCGGACCTGAACCTGAACCTCTGGACTTGAGTCCGGACCTGAACCTGAATGTGAGTCCTGTCCAGGTACGCAGCACTAATCCCATATGACAAGAATTCGGCCCGCTGGAAAGCCATTACAGATGCGGTCGGTATGTATATAGCAAAGGATATGGTGCCAATATATCCTCCTGGGACCCAGCCCATTGAAAATGTCCACTGTAGTGGACATTTTGTTAACATGCATCTCCTTTTACTCTTTTGAGCTACTCTATCAATCCCTGATGTGCTGTACAGAAGACATCCTGGTCTTTCCAGTGATATGTCATTGGTTAAAATTGGAACAATTACTTTGTCATCTGCATATTAATGGGGGGGGGGGGGGGGGGGGAAATCATTTTAAATCGTAAATCGGGGATTTCTTTTTTTGGCCATATCGCCCAGCCCTAGTTGTTGGTATTGCATTTGAATTGTAGTATCATTATAGAGCAAACCAGGAAGAAAGATAGGTCGTTCTGGCTCGGGAAACACTTCGAAATGTGGAGAAGTTGTGAACAAAAAGACAATTATCATTAATATAAAAACAGTTCAATATTTCAAGGAATAGATAGCCCAGTGGGTAGAGCCGGTGGCCCGAATGCGGCGATGTCCTCCGCGCAGCTGGTTCAAAGCCCGGAATGGAATCATTGCTTTTTAACTTTAATAACTGATAAAAGGCCCTCTCCTCCCAAAAAAATGTCCAGCACTCTCTAGTCTCTTCTCAATAACCCAATACACACAATTATCAATCTTTAATTGCAAATAGAACATGATATTCAGTCTTAGTGTGTGTGTATCGAATATTTTTCAAGGCAAAGATACGTTAAACCCACTGCAGCCTTGCACTTCGCCAGGAGAGGTCGCTGTAACTGAAGCTTCGAGAAATTAACCTATTTCCGACACAATTGTCCAAGTTGTGTTCGATGCTTCATTCAAAGCTTCATTTTGCCATCACTAAGTACCGGCTAGCGGGTTCTAATTCACAGTTGTTCTGGCCCCATAAAATCGTGGTTCTAGGGCCAGGAACCACCAGGCTGAGTCGGGCTGAGTATGCTAAACTAGAGATAGAATCGCTGGCAAGGGGGCCTACAACTACAACAAGATGAACATATTTGACCGTGATTTAATTGTAATACACGTTTCAAAATGATGCCGAAGTAACAACATACTGATACCGGTTAGTAAAAACCATGAATTAATGCTTTGACAAGTCTGCAGACAGACGGCAGGCGAAAAACCTTTTTAAAATGCGTGTTTTCTAAATGGAGCTTGGCTAAGCTAACGTTATATGCTCCGACCGTCCACACTCACAACAACGGCCTATACAGACATAAATAAACCAGCGACTGTATTCTCCATGACACAGGCAGTCTGTGGTTTGTACTTGTTTAACTTTTGTCTAGTTTCTGAACAGATATGAGGAGCTGTGAGCTCTGAGTTCTAAGAGCTAACGGCTGTGTTGTTTTTCTGGGGCGCTCATTGAAGATGACGTCACGGCTCCGCCTACACTGCGTTACTATAGTAACTACCCCAGTTCCTAAACTGTAATGGAAGCGCAGCATTAAAGTGAGCCGGGCCTAACCAAACCGAGGGAGGCCTGCAGTGGAAACGCGCCACTAGTGGTGACATGATGAGTCAGTTCATTGATTACTGGGGAGATGGAACACTTTTGATAATGGATGAAGTATTCAAGCTTATCAAAAAGTTGAAAATGCACTCGTCTCTATCTATCTTTAACTACACAATGTATGTGTTATTTATTAATAAAGTCCCCAAGAAACCGTCCGACAGCTTTACTCTCAACACTCCATGTTTCCATAGTAACACACTGTCCAACTGTTACTGTGTTAGGCAAGGCACGTTTATTTATATAGCACCTTTCAACACAAGGCAATTCAAAGTGCTTTGCAAAAATGAAAAACATTAAGAGCATTTAGAAAATGGCATTTAACCAGTTAAGCCCTGAGCCTGTTTTTCAGGTTCGAAAATGCCACTAACACAACAAATGATATATCTTCACTTCTAAAAGGGGTAAATTAATAATTATTTTTCTCAAAGCAAGGTTACATCTGTGAGTTGGATGTAGAAGTGTCAGAATCAATATAGATGTTTTTATTTTAAAGTAAATTCAGATGGAACATAGTAAAAACATGTAAATTCTAATGTCCACCTAAAAAAAAAACCTTTACATATAGTGAAAACCACCCTTGCATGATGGGTTAGTAGACTAAAAGCTTTAGGAATCCAAACTATAACATATAAGTACCCTGTATCAAGATTGATGCAAAACAAGTTAAATTTGACCTTTTTAGAGAGATTTAGAAAAATAAAGTCTAAGCGGACTCACCTCTGGGTAATTTGGGAACCATCGGTTCCATTTGAACTTGTTCACTGTAAAAATCATTTTATTACTTTGAATTATCACTATAGGTATTCATTCCATCCAAATACAACTGTTGTGAAAAAAATTAAATTAAATAAAACATAGGCTTACTCTTACAGTGAGCCTCTGAATTAGCCCCGAGCGAAAAATGCTAACCTATTACAGCACCGAAAATCACTCCTCGCTCCCTTATTACTTATCCTAGCTGCACATCCAACACATTGTTTATGATCGCAAGGAGACACAGAATCTAACGGTGCCCACCTGAACAGCCCAACACTGAAAGATACAAACTCGCGACGTTATCAACAAAAACGTACATCAAAACAAATGGCGCTAGCGCTAATGCGCTATGCTAACAATGACTTACCTTCCTCGTTGTCTGGTCTAAACTGGTCTTCAATGGCATTAAAACGATAAAAACGATGATGTAGTTAATCCATAGATTAATATCCAATGGGGCTGTGTCCCCTTTGAAATGTTCTGATAATCTATAAGCAATAAAACTGCAATTCTGTTATCTGCTGTCCGCTCTGTGCTCCGTGCGCTCTGGGTCCTGCTGCAATACCTGCTTCTTTACGCTGTAAACAATAAATGAAGTGGGCTGCGTAATGTTGGCACGCTGGCTGGAATTCTTTATAATTTGCGCAGGACCATATCTCTGGAACCCATTGGTCGATTCGTGTGATTTACACCTTTTTCTTAACCATCAGAACCAATAGAATCGATGGGCAGTTCCCAAATCTACGTAAACATTACCATAGTGGACGTAATAGAGAACCAAACGAAGCATATCTGAAAGTGCAAGACTGGACGGAAATACTTTATACCGAGTATATTGCCATAAATATGATGATTGATTATCAGTAAAAAATTATACGTGACACAAAGACATTGGATTAACCTTGAGATGCGTTTTTATTCCGTTGAACACAACTTTTGATCACAAATCAAAAAAGGTAAGACGTAATTATTGTAATATTTTTGGAACCGGATGTTGTTTACTTTCTCTTTTCTGGCTGATAGCTCCAGGAATTCGAGGTCGGACAGTGATGACATTACATGTGTGGAATCTGTGGAGTCTCAGCTTTAAATCGTATATCTTGTTTGTGAAGTTAAGATAGTAATAAGGGCATTTCTACCGTGTGTTGTGTGTAAAAAAGCGTTAGCATTAGTTAGCATTTTTTCGCTCAATGCTAATTCAAAGGCTTGGTATTACTCTTGTGTTTTTTTTAGCTAACAATTGTTCTTATTGTCAGTAAGCGGAGTTTCTTACCTTTAAAAGGGTATGAAACATTAATAGTTTCATAAATGATAAGAAGCCCTGACACATGTGAGAAAAAAAAAACTGTGGGAGGGGTCCACTGGGGGGACCTTCGGGCTTAACTGGTTAAAATCAGTCATTAAAAAGCAAAGATAATCAAATCAACATTAAACGAAAAAATACATGGATAAAATGTACAGTGCAGCTTAAGATATGAATAGTTCAATTAAAAGCAGCGGCAAAAAGAAAAGTCTTCAGCCTGGATTTAAAAGTAGTCAGAGTTGCAGCGGACCGGCAGGTTTCTAGTTTGTTCCAGATATTTGGAGCATAATAACTGAACGTCTCCATGTTTAGTTCTGAAGACCTGAGAGTTCTGGATGGTTCATCATTTAGCAGGAGGTCAGAAATGTATTTTGGGCCTAAACCATTCAAAGCTTTATAAACCAGCAGCATTATTTTAAAATCAATTCTTTGACACACAGGAAGCCAGTGTAAAGACTTCAGAACATGAGTGATGTTTTAGTGTGAAGGTTAATCATCACAGAAAAGGCTCTGAAGTTATATGCTAGTGTTTAACCAAAGACAATGGTGAATTATGTCCCGAGTGTCAGCTACATTAAAGCTTTTTAAACCTTGATTAAAAAAACAATCATGATGTCTGTGTGCATAAACAAGCAGAAAGGAGAAAGGCCAGTCCCCCTACAGGTGTGCCATGCTAGTGTTTCATGTGTATGTTGGAGAGTTTCATTGTTAACCTTTCGACCGCAGTGAATTATTTGCTGAGCGGTGTGAGCTCATGTCCGTCTAATTTTCCTCCCCCCCTTTCTCTCTCTGTATTTGACATTACCCTTTTGAAACAGACATGCACACACACAACAATCCGACATGACATGGTTGCCATTTTATCCTGAATTCTCCTAGAGCTTTAGTCAGACTCACAGCATTTCTCTGTGCTGGTGTGCCATGATCCCCCTGTGACCGGTGAAGGCCCCGGTGAAGCCACAGAAGGGTGCAGATGTAAATCCCTTTGATAATTCAGCTCACCTTTTAAACCTTCAAACTGAATGTGAGGTGGACAAGCGTCCTTGGCACGGCATTACATATTCGCAGTATGAGAGGGAGAGGCTGATAAAGTGGTCCTGCCAGAGAGACAAGCATGTGATTGTGTTCGTACAATAAAAGAGACACTGCAGGATCCATGGTGGGAATCAAGAGGGAGTCTCTCCCCACCACAGAGTAGATATTCAGTTAAACTGAGTGAGGCATTTAATCAGAGAGTGTTAAGTTTACAATTGGAAATGACGACAGAGAGAGGCACCCCGAGGAAACTTGTATAGAAAATCAATACACAGCAAGCAGCTATTCTGACTGCAGGGCTGCTTTACTACTCTGAGGTGGTGTGTGTGTGTGTGTGTGTGTGTCCCGCTGTGTGTGTTTTTATTTGTCACTTATCTGACCTTACAGCGACTGTTGAGCCATGTGGTCCGCTCTTATACAAATGGGTGTGTTTGTGTGTGAGCAAAGAGGTGACATCCCGGTTTGTACACACTTGGGCGTTGTTTTTTAAATGTCAGAGGAAAATACATCCACCATGTTTTAAATGTTTTTAAAGCGTGAACCCAAATGATGGAACTTTTGTTGATGTTAATCTTCCCTTCATTGTTCTTGTTTTTCGAGATTGAACAGGGAGATATTTCCTGTCAGGGGTGCTGCTAGTTAATGTTGGTCAATCATAGTCGATCAATACAAGAAGGTAATGAAAACATCTGATAGGTGATCACTTTAATCATTTGCTCTGTGATTAAATTCACACATTTGGATTGTATAATGTGAGGTATGCTGTTTGTCTCTGTTTAATATCATTCAGATTTAAACATTGTTGGATTTTGAACGGTTAGTCAAACAAAACAAGAACATTTTCTGACATTGTGTAGACGTGAATAAACATAACTATTGGCAGATTCATTGATAATAAAGACAATTGTTAGTGAAGCTTTCTCATACGACAGAAACGATGATTGCAATACGTCTGTCTACGATAACGTCTATTTATTTTTTGCCAATTTTAATCAGATACTGACAAATAAATGTTCAATCATAGGTTTAGACAAATGATTACTAAGGAACCAGTAATCGACATTTAAATTCAACTTTGAGCTTAGCTATATTTTACTCACATGGCTGCACTTCTCTTGTCGCCATGTTGAGCACAAAAAACACTTAAAAAAATATTTCTGTGTGCGAGAATATATAATTGGGGGAGGGGTGCCTAGTGTAGCTTAGGTATTGTACTGCAAATATCTTCTTGCTGTCTCAAGCGTGCACACACACACACACACACACACACACACACGGTGCTCCTTTGCTCTTTTTCATCCTGTCTCATTCCCGCCTTATCTTGTGTCGGACGTGTGTGAGGTACAAACTAGAGTGTGTGGGTGTGTGTGTGTGATGATAGCGGATATGTGAATTATGCTGAGGCAGCAACTATCAAAAATACTCGCATGCGCACACACACATAGTAAATGTATATGTATCCGCTTGTTTACACAACCGCTGGGTAAGAATGAACCAGCCACAACACATTTCCAAATGGATGTTAACAGCTCACACACACACATACACATACACATACACACACATATGCTTAAACACCTCAGGCGTCATGGAGACCGTCCACCATGTGCGTTATTATCTCTTATCAGATATTCCTCTGGTTGTTTCCTGGCTTTGTCATATCTGCTTTTTTCCAGGGATGCTATTGCAGTCCTTAAATGATTTGTCTACATTCACCCCCGGAGACACACACCACCTGGGAGAAGAAATGAGTCATCTGTCTACAATAGTTAGGACGAGTCATTATCTTTTGCTGTATTGTTTTTTAAAATAGGGAATCTATCAGATATCACTTTGGTTTGGTGATTAAGAACAGTGAAAGTAAATGATACAACAATATGATGGAAATGATTTAATTGTTCTGTGTTTGGCCCTTCTATATAACCTGCTTTGACGAATCGTCAGCACTTGATTTCCTGTTTTCACTTCACCTCATTTCACTGAAAGCTTTCTCTGAGCTCTCATCATTGCAAGAGGACAGTAAACGCTGTCTTCTTACAGCGAGCAATGGAAAGAGCCGTGGGCTGGTTTGTTGATCCATCAAAATGACCTATTTTTAATCTTTAAAGAATGCCGTCTCCTTTAAAAACTGTCTTCCCCTCAAATGTGTAATGTCTCTTTCTCTGCCCCTTTGTCCAGATGAAAGAGAGAAGGCCAAGATCAACCCAGAGGACCTGCAGATCAAAAAAGTGAAGAAGAGAAAGAAGAAGAAACATAAAGAGGGGGAGAAGCACAAACGAGTGAAGATGTACCACCGCTCCTGCCAAACCATTTGTGCCGGCCTGTTTCTCCTCCCTTCGTCTTCCCCACCTCCCAACTCCTCTCCCTCATCCTCTGATGTCACTCCTAACTCCTCCCTGTCTCCATTTAAGTCCCCCCTACCTGTTTACCCTCCACCCAACAACAAAACTGCACACCTCTCTTCCTCTCCTCATCTCACCCCCAAATCTCTCTCAAACTGCGCCCTCCTCGACTCCGTCAACTCTCCGTCAAAGACCCCGACCCAACCCCAGCATCAGTGCAGCTATCCCGGCATGGTGGGCTTGGAGTTTGCCCCGTACATCCACATAGAGAAGCAGCCGAACGGGGGGGCCCTGGTGGCCCACGCCTACACCTCCCAGCTCTCCTCCCTCTCCCCGGGCCAGATGCAGAGGTTCGCCCAGGAGTTTGTCACCCTGTCTTTCAGCGAGGACTCATCGCAGGTACGACAGAGTCAGATATTCACCAGGGGCCTCATTACAGAAAAGTGTTCTGCTTGTGTTATCTTATCGTTTCAAAGATAGGCAAAGTCTTATCTTCCCAACACAGAAGCAATTCTAAAACTCATGGCTGTGTCCTATCATATCTCAGTCCTCCTTTCTTTTCGTATAAAACAACAGCTGTAAATGAGCTTGTTCATTAGGCCCTGTCATGCCTGTATTCATGTTCAAAATGCACAGCAGAATGGCCCGTATCTCTTATTATAGTGCATGTGTGATCTGTACAACCACTGGCAGGAGCGCTGTGCGTTCTGCAGGACTCTGCCGTCCTAATTTAGGATTCCTAAATCCTATAATTAGGACAGTTTGTTATTGTAATAGCTCAATTCCTATCCAAAGTAAAAGCATTATGGAAACATGTTGTGTAATACAAACAAACCTAAATGTCCTCCTCAACTGAGATCGGACCAGGCTTAAGACGTCTCTGTAAAAGGGCCCTTAGTACATTTATACAATATAAGTTTAAATTGTATTACTGTCCTTGTTTTTCAGGCAGCTCATTACGTGATGGGGATCGTCCATGGAGAAGCCAGCTACCTGCCGGACTTCTTGGACTACTTCTCAAGCAAGTTCCCAACCGCTCCAGTCAAAATGGAAATACTGGGAAAGAAGGACATAGAAACCACCACCATGGTTAATTTCTACTCTCAGGTCAGTCACATATGGAGGCGTGTGGCGTAGTGGGTTGTTCGTAGGTGTTCGGATCAGGGGGTCACAGCAGGTTCAAAACCCTCTGCAGTCAGCATGTCGTTGTGTCCCTGGGCAAGACACTTCACCTCCTGTGGGGATTGCCCACAGTATTGAGTATGTTAGTCGCTTTGGATAAAAGCGTCTAACATGTAATGTAACATATCATCTGGAAAAACAGCTTTTGTCTGTGGTCATTCAGTCCAGGGTTAGGGTTAGGCTCAGCAGATGCAGATAGCAGATGATGAACAGTCGGATAGTAAATGAAAAAAAGATTGACAAAATAGCCAGGGCCGAGTGTTTCCAAGCCTCTCACTGTCTGTCCGCTGTATCTATCAGGCTGCGGAGTACTACAACTGTCCATGAATACAGACACCATCTGAGGCCATTGTGGAAATAGAAAACACTTAGACTTCCTGTTCTCATTTCAGACTTTCTAACTCGTACAGACACACAGGAAGAGGTGGAAACCTGCTGATTACTCTGAGATTGCACACACGTCATCTGTTGCACATGCTCATCTTAGTGTGCGTCCTGGGCACTGCAGTTTAAATACTGTGTATTTGTGTCAAACTTCCAGGTTTGTGATCTCTCTGTTATCATACAGGATGGGAACAGAAAGAGTGTTGAGTTTATGAATGGCTTGACCTCTGGGTCAGTAGGAAAAGTATCAAATGAGTTCAGCCATCCGTTTGATCTCTTTTCAGCTGACATGTACACCACCATGTGTATGAGCGGGAATATGTACATAAAGCTTATCACTGTCTACCTGCACATTTACAACATCAGACTTTCTGCCCTAGAAAGCAGCTCTTTTTCTTGAAAACAAAGATAAATGAACAAGGAAGGCTGATGGAAATAGAAATATAAGAAGGTGAAAAGAGAGCATACGTCAGATGGATGGTTGGATGGATGGAAGGAAAGATTTAGAGACGGTACGAGCTGGGGGAGAGGATGGAGGGATGCTAAGGGAGGGAAAGAGATCGATGGGTGGATGACGGATGGCTGCTGTTTGCGGATAAAAAAAGTGATGTTGTTAAAGCTTTAACCATCTGGTTTGAGAATCTGCATCAATCTGCAGAGCTGTTAGCTTCTGGCATTCATTCAGGTGTCTGATTTCTCCGAGCAATTGACAACATTCACAACCTGTCTGCCTGCCTGTCTGCCTGTCTGTCTCTCTCTCTGTCTCTCTGTCTGTCTGTCTGTCTGTCTGTCTGTCTGTCTGTCTGTCTGTCTCTCTCTCTGTCTGTCTGTCTGTCTGTCTGTGTGTCTGTCTGTCTGTCTGTCTGTCTGTCTGTCTGTCTGTCTGTCTGTCTGTGTGTCTGTCTGTGTGTCTGTCTGTCTGACTGTCTGTCTGTCTGTCTGTGTGTCTGTCTGTCTGTCTGCCTGTCTGTCTGTCTGTCTGTCTGTCTGTGTGTCTGTCTCTCTGTCTGTGTGTCTGTCTGTGTGTCTGTCTGTCTGTCTGTCTGTCTGTCTGTCTGTCTGTCTGTGTGTCTGTCTGTGTGTCTGTCTGTCTGACTGTCTGTCTGTCTGTCTGTGTGTCTGTCTGTCTGTCTGTCTGTCTGTCTGTCCTGTCTGTCTGTCTGTCTGTCTCTCTGTCTGTCTGTCTGTCTGTCTGTCTGTCTGTCTGTCTGTCTCTCTGTCTGTGTGTCTGACTGTCTGTCTGTCTGTCTGCCTGTCTGTCTGCCTGCCTGCCTGCCTGTCTGTCTGCCTGCCTGCCTGTCTGTCTGTCTGTCTGTCTGTCTGCTCAGCTGTCTGTCTGCCTGTCTGTCTGTCTGTCTGCCTGCCTGTCTGCCTGCCTGCCTGTCTGTCTGTCTGTCTGTCTGCTCAGCTGTCTGTCTGCCTGCCTGCCTGCCTGTCTGTCTGTCTGCCTGCCTGTCTGTCTGTCTGGATTGTGTCCTCTAAGCACGGAGACACACCTGGACCTCCTCGTTCATCCTCTGTCTATAGCTCACTAATGAAAAGCCTTTTGTCGCCTCAAACCCCCTGAGAGGCTTTGTATTGAGATACTGCCGGGTATTTCTCAACGTGAGTGCAGGCTAACACAGAGTGTGTGTGCTACTGAAGGCTAGAGCAGTTCATGCTCTCAAACACACTGCTTCTGGCTATTTCTTTTCTTATTAGCTTAGCTTTTGCCAGTTCTGCTTCAAAACGCAGATGTGATCCCTGCATGCCTCTGATACATCTGAGATAATGAATGAATAAAACCTCTACTTGTCTGAATATAGTTTCCCCTGCAAACCTGTGTCCTGACGGAGCTGCCCCTTTAAGAGCAGTCTTTCTTGCAGGGCTAACGTCGTCATTGTCCATTGGTCTTGTTAATTCCCCCCCCCCCCCCCCCCTCCTAGCTCTCAGCAGTGACCTTGGAAAGTAGACATGCAGTCTACACACACACACACAAACAGATGTGAGTGCACACCGATATATACACAGCGCAGGTACACACACAGACAGATTAATGATTTCTCTCACACACTTTTCCCCCACCTTTCTTTCTCTTCAGCAGCTTAGTGTTCCCCCCCTCCCCCCTCTGCGTTAGTCTGTCATTCCCTCTCTTTTATCCCTCTTGTCTTTATGTTTTTGCTCAGTCGTTTGGTTCAACGTTCCTCCTTCAAATGGCTGAACAGCAGCTTGTTGTACCCTGTGAGAGGGGAAGAAGGGAAGACATTGAGACATTTAAACCGTCAGACTGAATGAATATTAATGTAACGATTATCCTGGCCAAATAATTGAAACAATTGAAACAAACAGAATACCTTTATTCTTCCCACAGAGGGGACATTCACATGTGTTAAAGCAGAAAAGAGCCAAAGATAGCTTCATATCAGCTAGGAAGCATGCATAAAACAAAAATTACACAATTGACTAAATATACATCTGTAACCGTTTTGAAGTTATAGCAGCCAGGTATATATTGCACAGTTATTAACAACATATATATATATATATATTGCACATCATTTGTATCTCACAACAAGGGGTGTTATAGCATAGTCATCATTGAATAGCATCACAGATACGACACTCAGACTTTTAAATGAAAAGAAACAATCAAAGAAACTTGAATTAAGCAGAAAGCGTAGGTTTGGGAGTAAATTAGCCCACATTATGAAATTATTTTACGATATTGTTGATGACTCCAGTACAGGCGTACGGACCTCGGTCCTGCCGCAGTACTGTCGTACCAATAATGACGTTCAAGAACGGCCTCAAGTGTATGATTGCGATTCTATTACACAAACTATCATTGTAATCAACAATATCGTAAAATAATTTCATAATGTGGCTAATTTGCTCCCAAACCTACGCTTTCTGCTTGAGTTAATCTCCGTCAGAAAGTAGTTCCTAGAAAGTAGTTCCCATGGTAACGATAGCCGATCAATCGAACACTCCTGCTACCCCGCTTACAGTTATTGATATAGCCTAATTATAGTAAATAATATATTATTAACCAATTTATTGAAAACAATTCTTGAATTAGGCTATTTAAATATCTGAGTAATCACTGCGTGGGATTAGCGGAACAAATCCAATCAGGCTGTCCATGGTGCTGAAACATTTTGGGTTCAGAATGAAGGTGGATGTTCATGCTGCCATTAAAAGTGCAATTCTTGAAACAGCTCTCCATGAACTCCATGCCAGACTTGTTTGCAGGTGGTGCTGTGGTGTTCACGGGTAGGACTACGTTATAGGAAGAGCTTTCCTCCAGTGGCCGTTTCATGGCGTGTCCCGGACCGGCAAAAAGCGCGTTGCTCCACATCTTGCTGTTGTCTAGAGATGGAGCCCAGTAGCTGCGAAGCAATGACTCGTTTTTATGTCTGCTAACGGACATGATTTCTCTGGCCGATTTCCAACGAGAGACAATGTATAACAGTGTAACGGCTGTGTGTCGCTAAACGTCACTATGGAAACCACACGATGTAGGCTCATGGAAGTAGTTTCGGTAGGCTAGTGGCGTGTGTAGGCCACTGGATACTTTGTGATTAGGCACGTTCTATTTGATCGTTGTTTGATCGTGGAATCAAACACGCCTATTGACCAATCAGAGAGCTTGCTCAAACCTATGTGTTATAGAATTAATGATAAATCCTAAGGAGCACAGAAATAAGCAGGGGGGATTAAAATAGCAGCATAGCAATTGTGGGTGGCTGTACTTATCTGATCAGTCCTGTATTTCTTTTAGTCTGACCCTTTTTTCACTTCTCTTCTATTATTACGAACTAGATCCAAAGTCACTTACGTGTTGAACGTGAATATGCTCACGTGTGTGTGTGTGTGTGTGTGTGTGTGTGTGTGTGTGTGTGTGTGTGTGTGTGTGTGTGTGTGTGTGTGTGTGTGTGTGTGTGTGTGTGTGTGTGTGTGTGTGTGGTGTGTGTGTGTGTGTGTGTGTGTGTGTGTGTGTGTGTGTGTGTGTGTGTGTGTGTGTGTGTGTGTGTGTGTGTGTGTGTGTGTGTGTGTGTGTGTGTGTGTGTGTGTGTGTGTGTGTGTGTGTGTGTGTGTGTGTGTGTGTGTGTGTGTGTGTGTGTGTGTGTGTGTGTGTGTGTGTGTGTGTGTGTGTGTGTACACTGAGGGCATTTCTCTGGTGCTGAGGATTAGAGGAGATTACAGCAGTCCATTTTCTCAGGCGGTTCCGCCCTGCAGCCAGTACATGATGTGCTTAGACAGTGAGGAAATGTAGACTTTCCGGTTTACTTACTGAGTAATAATTTATTTACATCATTAGATTAAGATTATCTAGAATAACTGTCTGCAGCTTTATAATTGTGCTGTGCCCTTTTTGGACTCATGTTGGTACTTGTAGCTGCTGTATACAAGCTTTCACAACAAAGCCATATCATGTAAACTAGCCAACAGATACTGTAGCATGTAAGATGCATGCTTTGAAAATGAAATATGGTCATTTGATTTTGATGCTATTATTAGCTATGACTTACTATAGGAATGAAGCTATCTCTTTTTGGGAAATCCCGTTTCAATTGTTTGTGCTCTACATTTGACCTAAACACAAGTTTTGTTAATTTAGGTTGATTAGTTGTTTACTGTTTTAGATTTTCAGATTAAACCTCATCAGAATCCAATAGTGTCTGACTGTAGCTCTATGCTCCAGCTCTGAGTCTGTACACACCCCCTCCTCCAAAGCTCTGTTGCACTCTGCCTCCAAACTGTCTCCAACACAGGCCGTTTCTCAATGTCGAGTAAACCTGCTGCAGAGCCACTATTTCAAGTATACTACGTCATCGAGTGGCGCCGGAGGACTGTTTAAATGCATGTTAAATGCCCAGCATTCGGCGCCACTCGACAACGTAGTATACTTGAAATAGTGGCTCTCTCTACTCGACATTGAGAAACGGCCACAGTGTTCACACAACAAGCCTCCACTGCATCAGTCTCCATTGCAGCGCTTCAACTTTGACACAGCCATGGTGTTATTTTGGACTTCAATGTAAGTGAAAGCAATCGTTACTAGGATCGGGTGATTATTCTATTTTCTTATTTTCAAATTGTGGTAACATAAAATGACCTATGGGTACACCCTGTATAGTGTTACATAGGTTTTTGTGCATGTAAATGGTAAAAAAAAGTATTTGTAAAAAAAAAGTGACCTAGTCAAAATGATCAGCATAGGATGAAACAAACCTCAATCTCATCCCCAAGCAGCATAAACATAACCATTACATATTTGTTTACTGTGTGTTAGTTCATTATGGGCTCAGAACAGTCTCATAATACACACATGCGCACAGAAGGATTCACACTTTTATTTCCGGATCCACACTTGTGTTTTTCAATGCACACACAAATGTGTTCCGTTTCATATACATGTAAATAAAATCCAAATACAGAAAAAAGTTTTACATATGTATTTTTGATCCTCACATATTAGTTTTCCGTTTAAAACCTCTGCACCTGCAAACACAAACCGCTTTCTGTGCACGGATCGCTGTGCATTCGTGTGTGGGTTTTTTGAGACTCCCCTGACGCTCATCCGATTCGTACTTGTAATTATTTCTATCTATAGCCAATCAGATGTCTCCTCAATTCTAAGCCAATCACATGAGCGCGCCCCCACGAGGGTAGATTTCTTGCGTTCATGACGTAGCACTTCATGTACGCATTTTGCGCAGTCCGGAGCTGACAGCTCCATGGAGCCTGCCTGCAGGCGCTAATCTCAGGACACCCTCCACTCTCAGTACAGCGCCACTTTCCGAACAGGAAATGCACGCAAATACAAGCCTTTATATTATTAAGGTACAGCGCCACTTTCCAAACCATTGATGAATGCTTGTGTACACACAAACGGCAGGCAAAACCGTTTTAAATGTGTGTTTCCTGTATGGCGAATACAGCTGCTTTATTTATGTCTGTATGAAGTTGTGAGTGTGGAGCAGGCCCGGTTCCAGAACAAAATGACTCAGGGTGCATCTGAGATTAGAGAGGGTGCAGTGGTAAAGTGCTATTTTTATAAGTGGGGAGTGGACCTAACACCCTCTAGGGGGGTCCTCACCTCCTCTAGGAGGGTCCTCACCTCCTCTAGGGGGGTCAGCTCCCCCGGGAAGATTTTTTTTTTAATATTGAAGTTAAAAGCATCAATCTGGTGCACTTTGAGAGCAAAATGAAGAGATCTATGGATCTATGTGCTCTTTGCTTGATTCATGCCTTCCCAGTCCCTCATCACGTAGCCTATAAGAGCATGGCGCCAGTTGTTGTAGCCAGTTGTGGTGAAGGTATCTGACTTACTTGAACCGAAATGTCTACATGCATAGCAGAAGATGGCATCTTTTTTACATGAATATTCCAGCCAATCTCGGTTTTGAAACCATGAGCTGCAAAATGAGCGCCTTACCCCACTGTACAGGCGAGTTGGGTACTTTTTTAAATATACCTGGGCAGGCTCTGTTTTGCCGAGGTTCTCTGGCACTTGCGGACCGCCGAGGGGTGGCGGCGTTTGGGGCAACGAAGATGGCTGCGGCTGCACCGCCTCCGTGGGCGAGGCGGGCAAAGCCGGCGAGTCGGGCGGGAGTGTCCACGACAGTGGCCGCTGGTAACGTAATGTCCCCATGATCTGAACTGTTATTACCTGCAGTAGATGCAGTGTTACTCCTGGCAATAAGGGCTGGTTGTTTTAACCATTTTCCATCATTGACTGCTGTGTAAGCACCTTGCAGATGACGAACGTGCAGCGGCACAGGTCACGCACACCTGACATAATAACGTTACTTACCGTTTAAATTGAGCAAATAAATGCAGCAGACAATGTTATTTAACCACAATTTATTTTATTCCAACTATATTATTCTTCTTTTTCTTATTATTATTATCACTACTATTAATATTATTGTTATTATATATGTCGTATTTTTGACTTTTTTTTTTAATTTTTTTTTTTTTTAATTTTTCAAATGAGGGTGCATAACGACTCAACTGAGGGTGCAATGCACCCTCATGCACCCCCGTAGAACCGGGCCTGGTGTGGAGGGAGCAGCTACAGGTTAGCTTAGCCTAATCGATCAGTGTACTACGAAGCCAGTGCTAGACAGTGAACTGTCAACGGGGGGAGCCCCGCCGGTCATTATCGGCCGATATTCACTCTTAATAGTTTGATCGGTGCTCTCTATAAAGGCCGATCAGGAGAGCTGGATCTGATCGATATGGACATAAACACAAGTGAAGTATAACCGGACGCAAGAGAGAGATTAGGGTTGCGTTCGGATAGTTTAAAAATCAGCTCCTAAATTCTAACCCTATCGTCTATTCCTTGACCTCTGAGTGAAACGTCACGGGGTTAAGGGATAGTGGATAGGAGAATTCAAAAGGACTTAGGAAAAGAGACTGCGGTACTTTAGAGAATCCGAGTGCACTTTCTCTATCCGACGTGTTTATGATGCGCCAGCGGACGTCATGAATGTGCGTCTGCTGCTGTGGGGAAACTATGGAAACTACAGTTCTCTATACAGCGGACTACAACATGGATGTTTAATAAGAACGAGGGACTACTGTAAACTCATCTAGAGACTCTGCACCGTGCTCTGATGCTGTTGCTTTATGCTTTATGAACGTGGACAACAGAGAAACATATTCTTCAGGACCAAAGTTGGAATTGAAATAAAAAAGTAAAGTGTAACTTCTGCTCGTCACCCTCTCCCTCCGGTCCACATTTATACAAATGATCCCAATACGTATGATTGTATGAACTATGAAAAGATCTTAAAATCAATACAGATGTATTTATTATAAACGTTAGTCCTTAACATCTATCACTGTGTATATCACCATTCAAACATCTTTTAAAAGTTGAACAAACCCCACACAGCTCAGTAAAGACTGTGAAATGTTGACTTTATTTGATCATTTCAGTAAAAACTAACGTTCATATTTCTCTTTTTGATTATAATACTGATTAACGTTCAAAACAAAGCACTTTGGCAAGTTACCACATACGTTTTAAAATGCTTAATAAGCACCGTAACTTTCATGATATCATTTCTCCGTCATAATCGTTTGTGTCCGTGAAGGGCCGACTGTTGTGTGATGTCAAATGCTGCGGCTGCAATGCATTGTGGGGCAGCATTTTCTCCTCTCCTTTTGGTTATGGAGGTCCAGTGGTTCCTAAGCTAAAGGAGGTTATAAAGGAAGTTTGAAACCTCCTTTCCTATCATTCTAGAGAATTGGAACGGCACTTATCATGGCTGCCAGTGAGGGACGTCCGGGTCATTTCACTCGGTTAGGAAGGTTCCTAAGCTAAATGGACTATTCGACTGCAGCCCAGATCAGCTGCTGAGTCTGATGGAGACACGCTGCTCTGCATGATCACCTGATGCTCAGCCCTCTGTTTAGCGAGCTGACCGGACTGCGCAAAATGCGTATATGAAGTAATCTTACCCTCGTGGGGGCGTGCTCATGTGATTGGCTTAGAATGAAGGAGACATCTGATTGGCTATAGATAGAAAAAATTACAAGTACGAATCGGCTGACCGTCAGGGGAGTCTCAAAAAACCTGCACACGAATGCACAGCGATCCGTGCACAGAAAGCTGTGTTTGCAGGTTCAGGGGATTTAAACGGGAAACTAATAAGTGAGGATCAAAAATACATCTGTAAAACTTTTTTCTGTGTTTGGGATTTTATTTACATATATATGAAACGGAATACATTTGTGTGTGCATTGAAAAACACAAGTATGGATCCGGAAATACAAGTTTGAATCCTTCTGTGTGCATGTGTGTATTATGAGACTGTGTTCGATTGAGAAACAGAAAGAGAGACACACAGCTGGGAAAGAGAGGAAGCAGCAGACAGACACACACAGGTCGTGGAGAGGCCAGAGAGATTAGTGAGATGACACAAACTCAGCTGCAGAGACAGAGAGCGGAGGACGTGTTGACGAGAGGAGGGAAAGTAGTTCCAGAATGAACTAGTGGATACACATGGCTGCATCACAGGCGGAGAAGAGAGAGGCTTGATCTAATAGACTTCCCACTGGGGGACGTGAGTGTAATGAGGAAGAGGAGGAGATGGAGTGTCTGATGGAGACGAGAGAAAAATGGATAATCTGGGTAAAACAGCGAGTGGGAAGTAGAGAGGGAGTGAGACGATGCACTGCTTTAAGCAGAAGGAAGTGACAGCAGGGGAGAGACGACAGTAATGATAATTATATTTAATGATGGTGGCTCTTTCATCTCGTGAACATGCAGACCAAGAATACCTAATAAGATGTTTTAGATGGAGAAATAAATGTAATTGCATTCTTTTGTGTCCTGAGTTGTAGTTGTTGGATAAAAGGAGACGTTTAAAGACATCACCTTGGACCTTCAGAACATGGGATGGACATTTGTTTTCTGTGGATGATATATATAGAGTTCACAGATGAGAGGAAGTACTAGAGCAACTCGTAGTCAAAGGAAGTCTGTCACATTTCCTGTTTCCTTCAGTTGCTTATTAAAGCCAGATGTGTGACTGTTAAAGGTGTTTTTTGGTGTCTGGTAACACTGTAGTCCTGTGACGGTGACACTGTTCCCTTTGCTAACAACGTGGGGGTTATTCTGCCGGTAAATGATGCATCGTGTGTAAACAACTCACAGACACACAGGAGGAGATGTTCAAAAGCAAACACAGATGCACACATACTGGGCGAGAAACACAAATGTTGGTAAGCATGAAGGCGTTAGATTCCATGTGTGCACACTCCCTCAGTATCTAGGTCATTGACTCAGGGAGACTATTTAAAGTTGAGCTGTGTTTATGCGTGTGGAGGTAGTGCTTCAAGCTTTTGCTTATCATCGTCCTGGAGGATATTACACAGCTTTAGGGAGATGGAGAGAACAACACAGTGTGTGTGTGTGTGTGTGTGTGTGTGTGTGTGTGTGTGTGTGTGTGTGTGTGTGTGTGTGTGTGTGTGTGTGTGTGTGTGTGTGTGTGTGTGTGTGGTGTGTGTGTGTGTGTGTGTGTGTGTGTGTGTGTGTGTGTGTGTGTGTGTGTGTGTGTGTGTGTGTGTGTGTGTGTGTGTGTGTGTGTGTGTGTGTGTGTGTGTGTGTGTGTGTGTGTGTGTGTGAGAAAAATGAGTATTGATCAGGGTAAAGCTGATTATGAACACCTAACCTAACCTGTGTTACTTTGTTCTGTTGTGATGAGTTGTTTTCTTTTATCTCAGCTTTGAAATGTCACTGGTTGACCCCAGGTATACAGCTGTTACAGACATATTGTACTTATTATCCAGCCTGTGAACATAACCACACACACACACACACACACACACACCTGAGCCGCTGTATTTAAGGCCTTGTCCTCTGAGCAGCTGTTTAGGGATTCAGTGCCTTGCTCAGGGGCGCACCACGGACCTGCTGAGCCTCTTCAGGCTTTTCCCGATTCATCATCTCCATCTTCATGACCTCTGCCCCCCACCCTCTCTAACCTAGCTTCATCACTTCTTCCCTTCGTGTCACAGTACTGCCTTCTTCCTTTCCCCCTTCTCTTATCTGCTGTCTCCTACTCTTCTGTCCGCTTCTCTCCTTCACATCAAAATCAAAATGTAGTCTTTACTTTCCTACCTACTTTCTCTCTCCATACTCTCTTCCATGTTTCCTCTTCCTGTCTTCTGTGTCTCTTTGACAGCTTGTCTTCCTAAACTCTTCCCCACTTCTGTCCATCTGTCCCTCACCCCCTCTCCTCCCTCTGGACTCTCTCTCTTTATCTCTGCCTCGTCATCAAGTGGTGACTCATTGGAGGCATGCAGCCAAGGATCTGGCCAACACACACACACACACACACACACACACACACACACACACACACACACACACACACACACACACACACACAAGATCAGCCAAGAATACAGCATGCAGACCACATGCTGCACTCACTGCACACTCAGACACACACACGAAAACCCTGTTTAGAGCCAAGGGGCTTGAGAGACGTGACACACACAAACACACACTTAATACACACTAAGCTCTCACACTAAGCTCTCTCATCCAAGTGAAGAGCAGCAAACTGTTACACCGTTGGAGCAGAAACAACAAGTGAAACCACACACACACACACACACAGTCTCTGTTTTGACACCCTAAAGTGATTAACAGCGACTTTTGGATTATACAGCAGCCAACAATACGTAATACACATGTGTATTACGTAAACATATATACCTTACTCTTTTCCCTACACATTTTGCAGATCCCTGACGTACATGCGTGTCTCATGTGGGTGACCTGCCAGAGGGAAGAACAGGAAATGATAGATAGTGGAAAATACATATAGTGTCAGAAACAAAAGGAAGCACTATCTACTGCCTATCCACCTGCAGTAGATTCAAGACAATCTTAAAACCTTCAAATCACTGGAGAGAATCCAATGCTTTTGCAGCTCATCCTTACTGATTCAAATGTAATTGACCTTCTTTTAACTGAAAGCAAAATATGAAATGCTTTATAAAGAACATAAACCATTATGTCTATCATCTGGATTTAGATAATGTGTCTGTTCTGTATTATTGTTATTTACAACGCAAGATAAATTAGCATTACAATATTGTCTAACATTGCCTTTCTTGTTGCTGCAGGTGAAGAAAACGTACAGTAATGGCACATACCGAGCCGGAGCAATGAGACAGATCAGCCTGGTGGGAGCCGTGGACGAGGAGGTCGGGAATTATTTCCCAGAATTCCTCGGCATGCTAGAGGAGTCGCCCTTCCTGAAGGTGAGTTCGGACAGGATGAATGGCAGCAGTGCTTACACAGCGCCAGAACGGATGGAAAGAATGGGAATAAGAAAGTGTCAGAGCTATCAAGCAGATCTTTATTGCATTTACTGCACTGACTGTTTGGAAATGTACATAGGGAGAAACACTGCCCACCACAAGCATCAACAACACACTGTCAGGAGTTAACCCCATGTGTTATTTGAATCAGGTTCTCTTTTAAAACCTGTGTGCGGAAACAGACCAGTGGAGTGTTTACTGAGCTGTCCCTGAAATGCAGGCGGGACAAGCTTTTCCTTTTGTTTGCCATTCTGTGTTGACACTTGAAATATCCTGCGTACAGTGTGGAGGAGTGGCGACACACATCCTCTGGCTCTCACTGTGTCGAGGGCTTTGGCTCTGATTCAGCTCCCTGGGAAGCGTCTCGCTGCTGTGACAAGTTTAGCCAGAGGGAGCAAGTTCTGCACGAGACTGCTTTTTCTCTGGAATAAATCAAAAGCTTGAATGGCTTTAGTGAAAAAGTGTGGGAGTACTTACTTTTCCTCTTCATGTGTGTGTCTGCAGCGGACTCTTCCGTGGGGAACGTTCTCCAGCCTGAGGACCATGGATCCCACCGAGAGCGACGACGGGCCCATCATGTGGGTCAGACCCGGGGAACAGATGATACCTGTAGCTGACATACCAAAGTCTCCTTTTAAAAGAAAACGGTGAGCCGAGCACACACTGCAGTTTACTGTGTGTGTGTGTGTGTGTGTGTGGTGTGTGTGTGTGTGTGTGGTGTGTGTGTGTGTGTGTGTGTGTGTGTGTGTGTTGTGTGTGTGTGTGTGTGTGTGTGTGTGTGTGTGTGTGTGTGTGTGTGTTGTGTGTGTGTGTGTGTGTGTGTGTGTGTGTGTGTGTGTGTGTGTGTGTGTGTGTGTGTGTGTGTGTGTGTGTGTGTGTGTGTGTGTGTGTGTGTGTGTGTGTGTGTGTGTGTGTGTGTGTGTGTGTACTCTCTGCACACATTTAAAGCAGCAGCCGTGGTAGCAGCATGAAGCTTTGTTGCAGCCGAGCAGCATCCAATGAGACAATTACACCCTCTCTGTTTGTGTGTGTCATTGTTGCTCACACATAAGCTCCGTTTCACACACTCATAAACACAGGAGTTCTGTGAGCGAGACCATTAGAGAATGTGTCTGTGTGAGAGGGATGTGTCTCACCACTCACATGAGATCATTGTGTTGTTAATAGAGTGGACACATCAGACGCTGCTTCACATGGAAGCCAGCCAAGTGCAGGACAACGCATTCCTCACGTGCAGCAGCTATATCTGTCCTGACCCTACTGATTTGTATTCATCATACTGAACATCAATAGTAATATTTAGAGGGGTTTTTTAATGTATGATTTCAGGGCTGAAACTATAAGTCAGTTTACACAGGATTCATATTTGTGTTAATGAGGACATAATCTGTTCATTATCAGGTTCATATCAGTATGTAGTGTCTCTACTTTAAAGAGTCCTCTCCTGCTGATGTTCAGGTGAATATCAGTATGTAGTGTCTCTACTTTAAAGAGTCCTCTCCTGCTGATGTTCAGGTGAATATCAGTATGTAGTGTCTCTACTTTAAAGAGTCCTCTCCTGCTGATGTTCAGGTGAATATCAGTATGTAGTGTCTCTACTTTAAAGAGTCCTCTCCTGCTGATGTTCAGGTGTATATCAGTATGTAGTGTCTCTACTTTAAAGAGTCCTCTCCTGCTGATGTTCAGGTGTATATCAATATGTAGTGTCTCTACTTTAAAGAGTCCTCTCCTGCTGATGTTGAGGTGAATATCAGTATGTAGTGTCTCTAATTTAAAGAGTCCTCTCCTGCTAATGTTCAGGTGTATATCAGTATGTAGTGTCTCTACTTTAAAGAGTCCTCTCCTGCTGATGTTCAGGTGAATATCAGTATGTAGTGTCTCTAATTTAAAGAGTCCTCTCCTGCTGATGTTCAGGTGTATATCAGTATGTAGTGTCTCTACTTTAAAGAGTCCTCTCCTGCTGATGTTCAGGTGTATATCAGTATGTAGAGTCTCTACTTTAAAGAGTCCTCTCCTGCTGATGTCCAGGTGTATATCAGTGTGTAGTGTCTCTACTTTAAAGAGTCCTCTCCTGCTGATGTTCAGGTGTATATCAGTATGTAGTGTCTCTACTTTAAAGAGTCCTCTCCTGCTGATGTTCAGGTGTATATCAGCATGTAGTATCTCTACTTTAAAGAGTCCTCTCCTGCTGATGTCCAGGTGTATATCAGTATGTAGTATCTCTACTTTAAAGAGTCCTCTCCTGCTGATGTTCAGGTGTATATCAGTATGTAGTGTCCCTACTTTAAAGAGTCCTCTCCTGCTGATGTTTCAGGTGTATATCAGTATGTAGTGTCTCTACTTTAAAGAGTCCTCTCCTGCTGATGTTCAGGTGTATATCAGTATGTAGTGTCTCTACTTTAAAGAGTCCTCTCCTGCTGATGTTCAGGTGTATATCAGTATGTAGTGTCTCTACTTTAAAGAGTCCTCTCCTGCTGATGTTCAGGTGATATCAGTATGTAGTGTCTCTACTTTAAAGAGTCCTCTCCTGCTGATGTTCAGGTGTATATCAGTATGTAGTGTCTCTACTTTAAAGAGTCCTCTCCTGCTGATGTTCAGGTGTATATCAGTATGTAGTATCTCTACTTTAAAGAGTCCTCTCCTGCTGATGTTCAGGTGTAATCAGTATGTAGTGTCTCTAATTTAAAGAGTCCTCTCCTGCTGATGTTCAGGTGTATATCAGTGTGTAGTGTCTCTACTTTAAAGAGTCCTCTCCTGCTGATGTTCAGGTGTATATCAGTATGTAGTGTCTCTACTTTAAAGAGTCCTCTCCTGCTGATGTTCAGGTGAATATCAGTATGTAGTGTCTCTACTTTAAAGAGTCCTCTCCTGCTGATGTTCAGGTGTATATCAGTATGTAGTGTCTCTACTTTAAAGAGTCCTCTCCTGCTGATGTTCAGGTGTATATCAGTATGTAGTGTCTCTACTTTAAAGAGTCCTCTCCTGCTGATGTTCAGGTGTATATCAGTATGTAGTGTCTCTACTTTAAAGAGTCCTCTCCTGCTGATGTTCAGGTGTATATCAGTATGTAGTGTCTCTACTTTAAAGAGTCCTCTCCTGCTGATGTTCAGGTGTATATCAGTTATGTAGTGTCTCTACTTTAAAGAGTCCTCTCCTGCTGATGTTCAGGTGTATATCAGTATGTAGTGTCTCTACTTTAAAGAGTCCTCTCCTGCTGATGTTCAGGTGTATATCAGTATGTAGTGTCTCTACTTTAAAGAGTCCTCTCCTGCTGATGTTCAGGTGTATATCAGTATGTAGTGTCTCTACTTTAAAGAGTCCTCTCCTGCTGATGTTCAGGTGATATCAGTATGTAGTGTCTCTACTTTAAAGAGTCCTCTCCTGCTGATGTTCAGGTGTATATCAGTATGTAGTGTCTCTACTTTAAAGAGTCCTCTCCTGCTGATGTTCAGGTGTATATCAGTATGTAGTGTCTCTACTTTAAAGAGTCCTCTCCTGCTGATGTTCAGGTGTATATCAGTATGTAGTGTCTCTACTTTAAAGAGTCTTCTCCTGCTGATGTTCAGGTGTATATCAGTATGTAGAGTCTCTACTTTAAAGAGTCCTCTCCTGCTGATGTTCAGGTGTATATCAGCATGTAGTGTCTCTACTTTAAAGAGTCCTCTCCTGCTGATGTTCAGGTGTATATCAGTATGTAGTGTCTCTACTTTAAAGAGTCCTCTCCTGCTGATGTTCAGGTGTATATCAGCATGTAGTGTCTCTAATTTAAAGAGTCCTTCTCCTGCTGATGGTTCAGGTGTTATATCAGTAGTTGTAGTGTCTCTACTTTAAAGAGTCCTCTCCTGCTGATTGTTCAGGTGTATATCAGTATGTAGTTGTCTCTACTTTAAAGAGTCCTCTCCTGCTGATGTTCAGGTGAATATCAGTATGTAGTGTCTCTACTCTTAAAGAGTCCTCTCCTGCTGATGTTCAGGTGTATATCAGTATGTAGTTGTCTCTACTTTAAAGAGTCCCTCTCCTGCTGATGTTCAGGTGTATATCAGTATGTAGTGTCTCTACTTTAAGAGTCCTCTCCTGCTGATGTTCAGTGTTATATCAGTATGTAGTGTCTCTACTTTAAAGAGTCCTCTCCTGCTGATGTTCAGGTTGTATATCAGTATGTAGTGTCTCTACTTTAAAGAGTCCTCTCCTGCTGATGTTCAGGTTGTATATCAGTATGTAGTGTCTCTACTTTAAGAGTCCTCTCCTGCTGATGTTCAGGTGTATATCAGTATGTAGTGTCTCTACTTTAAAGAGTCCTCTCCTGCTGATGTTCAGGTGTATATCAGTATGTAGTGTCTCTACTTTAAAGAGTCCTCTCCTGCTGATGTTCAGGTGTATATCAGTATGCTAGTGTCTCTACTTTAAAGAGTCCTCTCCTGCTGATGTTCAGGTGTATATCAGTATGTAGTGTCTCTACTTTAAAGAGTCCTCTCCTGCTGATGTTCAGGTGTATATCAGTATGTAGTGTCTCTACTTTAAAGAGTCCTCTCCTGCTGATGTTCAGGTGTATATCAGTATGTAGTGTCTCTACGTTAAGAGTCCTCTCCTGCTGATGTTCAGGTGTATATCAGTATGTAGTGTCTCTACTTTAAAGAGTCCTCTCCTGCTGATGTTCAGGTGTATATCAGTATGTAGTGTCTCTACTTTAAAGAGTCCTCTCCTGCTGATGTTCAGGTGTATATCAGTATGTAGTGTCTCTACTTTAAAGAGTCCTCTCCTGCTGATGTTCAGGTGTATATCAGTATGTAGTGTCTCTACTTTAAAGAGTCCTCTCCTGCTGATGTTCAGGTGTATATCAGTATGTAGTGTCTCTACTTTAAAGAGTCCTCTCCTGCTGATGTTCAGGTGTATATCAGTATGTAGTGTCTCTACTTTAAAGAGTCCTCTCCTGTTGATGTTCAGGTGTATATCAGTATGTAGTGTCTCTACTTTAAAGAGTCCTCTCCTGCTGATGTTCAGGTGTATATCAGTATGTAGTGTCTCTACTTTAAAGAGTCCTCTCCTGTTGATGTTCAGGTGTATATCAGTATGTAGTGTCTCTACATGTCTCCATACTTTAATGTTCAAAAAGCTCTTTATTGTTCTCAAACTGCCTGTGCTGCAGCACCTCTTTTCACCCTCTGTCTGAAACCAGAGCCCAGTCTGCTCTGATTGGTTAGCTGGGCTATGTTGTGATTGGTCAACCACTCGGGGATATCCGGCCCCTTATCATGTACAATGTGTAACAGCGCTAGCCAATAGAAGCGGCAGTGTTACATAGTGATGTCACTGTGTTACAGAAGTGAAAAAAGGAGTCCAATGGAGGCATTTCAGAGAGGGGGGGGGGGGGGCGAGAGACTCCCTCTGGAAGGATCTCAGAGATTTGAGCCCTTGCAGAACATTTACATGCAGACAATTCACCATTTTCTGATTCCAGCTTGTAGGGAAATGTGCTGCTTTTGTATGTTTGATATGAATAGCTAAATATCTCAGTGCACTTGTTTTGACTAAAAAAGCCGTTGTCTTGGGGTTTAGCCAATTGATATTGGAAAATAGTTGAAGCATCCACAAAAGCATGGAAAAAAAGGAGAATTCAATCCGAAGTTCCTGGGAGACTAAAAGAGATTATCATAAAGAAAGTATCGTCATTTTATCATTAGTGTTTACAAACAATTTGTTGCATACATGTTATGCATGGCATGGTGCACAGTGTTTGAAGAGGACTGCTGTCAAGAAAGAGTGTGTGTGTGTCAGCATGAGTGTGTGTGTGTGCTGTCAGAAACACTTGTTATAGCTGGGGCTGAAGAATCTGTTCTATAGAGACACAGACAGAGAGAGAGAGAGAGCTGGTTAAACTGTTTGTTTCTCTTTTATATCGTGTCTCATCATATTACTCATTCATAAATCACCATGAGTATACAAACCAAGCGGTGCACTCCTGATATTGTTCCCATGTTGGCTCCTGGATCCCTCATCCGAAGCCTCCTTTCCTTCCCTCCACTCCTCCCACATGTATCTGTTTATATCCGTCTTCTCTGCCTTCTGTTTCCTCCTCCTGACCTCTTCCTAGGCTTTAAGTTGATTTATTGTGAAGCTGTTATTTCCAGGCACTCTAACAGTGTGTTGCATATGTATGTGTATCCAATATGTCAGAGTATAAAGACAAGTGAAGAGAAGGGTTCATCTGCAGCTTGACTGTATTTGTGTTGAAAGAAGGCTACTCGTGTAAGAGGAACATCCTATCTCAGCATTTCCCGTTTAGTGAAAAGGTCCAGGCGCTTTTCTTCTTCTACATCTCAGTGGTCCGATGACTCAAATAAACCCAAATATTTCAGCATTTAGTGATGAGCGCCTTGCTTCCCCTAGATTTCTAATAATTGCATAGCAACAGCAGCAGCCCCTCGGTTGCAGACAGGAAGCAGAGCATGCTGTTCCCGCTCAGAAACACACAGCATGACCTATGACAGACAGCCATGGGGGTCCATGGGGGGCCGGTGGCTGTCAGCTGCATGTCAAACACGCAATGCTCAGTTTCAAGCATATGATTAGTTTATGAATCCGTTAGCTAAGTATCAGAACATCTATTATTTTGAAAGAAATCCATTAATAATCCTTTTTGTTTTTATAAGCAAACGCTCTAAACATGTTCTGGCTACAGCTGCTCCATGAGACCTTTTTTACATCATTGTGAATTGATTGTTTCCGACTAAACACATATTGAGTAACAGAGAAAGCACTAGGCAGATAAATCAATGGTGCAAATACTCATTAGTAGCTTCAGCTCAGTGTAAAGGGGACGTGCTGCAGCTTTCAGAGGTTCTCTGTGTCCATCGTCAGAGCGCGGCCCCCCCCCTACACTTTTTGAACTGCCTAATCCTCTGCTCTCTCCTTCTCTATCCCCTGTTCCCCTCCATCATCTCCTCTCTCTCTCTCTCTCTCTCTCCACTCCTGTCTTTTCTTTTACCTCCCTCTTCATTTGCCCACTAACACAGGGATGTGTCCTGATGACTTGGTGCAGACACGCATAGCTTCATGTCCTCATTGTGCCAGGACGACAGGAAGAGCAGGAGATGGTAGACTTCTAACATCACTGTAGATGTGCACGTTCAGCAGTCTCATTTGGAGTGTTTCCTGCTTTTACATTCCCTACTGTCAGCCTGCAGCCAGCTCAGACACACGGAGCTGTGTGTGGGTTTTCACTTGTTCTTCTTCCCCTTTCACCAACTCTCCTCTCTTATCTCTGAATGAATGCACAATGAAGTGTTGAGCAGGGGTAGTCTCGCCGTGGTTCTGCCTGTGTTACACTCTCGAAGGAACCTCACACACTCTGTGTCAGGGTTTCTTGTTTGAATGTGACTGCAGCTTCAGTGTGAGTCACTGATCCAGCAGCGAGCTGACTGCAGTACTTCTATTGTTTGGCAACACGCCTCGTTTGTGAGCGTTTGAACTCCTCAGCTTCTCAGTCTGTCTGCATGAAGAAAAGCGTGGATACATTTATTTTTTGCATTACTTAAATGTACTTCATTTGTGCTTAAAAACCTACATTTGTATTTACCGAACCAAATGTATTTCTTTATAAATAGATTATGAAATATGAAACACTTTTTTTATGGTATATCTTCTGTTGGGCTGCCTACACTGATGCGTTGTTTTTTTGTCTAAGATTTCTTTACTAGATTAGTCTTTTTTGATGCTTTGTTTTTTTCAAGTGTAAATGATGAGTGTTGTTTTTGCGTGATGGTTGCTAGGTGATGTTCTGCCGAAAATGCCCCCAACCAGTTTGCCTAATTGACTTCACATGAATGCAGGCTTTGCTCCTGTGTAACATCCTCTCTGCTCCCTGTGTCAGGCTCTCGCGGCTGGTTTACATCAATGAGTCGAGACAGCTGCCGTTCACTTTTAGTCAGTGTTTTCTTTTTGTACACAGCAGAGACAAGAGCGAGACATCTTAGTTGGACTGAGTGAAAATCCTTTTAATACTTTTGACTCCACTGTTTCTTTCTGTCATTTGGTAGCTCCACCAACGAGGTGAAGAACCTGCTGCAGTCTCTGCCGAGGACCAGCGAGCCCAGAGAGTTGCTGTTCGAGGACCGGACCCGGGCCCACGCTGATCACATCGGGCAGGGCTTCGAGCGACAGACCACGGCAGCAGTGGGGGTGCTGAAGGCCGTGCGGGCCGGAGGAAGGTAAGAAGTGGAGCAACATGTGATCACACTGCTGGGGGCAGATGCTCAGTCGGCTTCCTCTCCAACAACTGTCCTGTAATCCCTCCTCCCTCCTCCCTCCCTCCCTCCCTCCTTCCCTCCCTTGTTCAGCTCGGAGCCTCCTCGTGTAACCAAAGACGTTGTGTGTTTCCACGCTGGAGATTTCCCTCAAGTAGTTCAGAGGCTGCAGCTGGACCTGTACGAGCCTCCGCTGTCTCAGGTTAGAATGTCACACACACACACACACACACACACACACACACACACACACACACACACACACACACACACACACACACACACACACACACACACACACACACACACACACACACAGTAATAAGCACTGCTCATCCATCAGACCCCCCCAATAGAGTAACTTCAAATATGTGTGAGTTTTTCCATACAAAAGCACGTAGTCACTGATACTTGGTTGGGTGTATTGTTAATGAATCTGTTGTATGCTGCCACATTGTGGTGAAAAACTGAACTGCAGTAAGATTTATTTTGCAATAAAACACTTTAAATTGTTCCCATAAATTGTTTACTAAAAAAAGGTTTCGCAAGATGGAAAACTGAAAGATTAAATAATTGTAATTACATTTTTAATGATTCAAAATATCAGTTTTAAGATGCATGTCAGGATCTAAAGATGGAGCCGCTTAGTTTCCTCCATTCAAACTAGTCTAGTGGACTTGACTCAGTGTCCTGTCCCAATTTGTGTGTAGACTGTCATTTTTTATAAATGTACTGTTGTGCCTTCTTTTTATTTGTACCCCCTAATGTGTGTATATGTATATATGTGTCTTCGTATGAGTGTGTGTGTATATATATATACACACACACTAAAGCTGCCTCTGACTCAAACCCCTCTCTTCTCACAGTGTGTGCAGTGGGTGGATGATGCCAAACTGAACCAGCTGCGCAGGGAGGGCATCCACTACGCCCGCATCCACCTGAGCCACAACGACATCTACTTCATCCCTCGCAACGTGGTGCATCAGTTCAAGACCGTGTCGTCCGTCTGCAGCCTGGCATGGCACGTACGCTTAAGGAAATACCACCAGGGAGCAGGAGAGGAGGAGGAGGAGGAGGAGGAGGAGGAAGAAGAGGAGGAGGAGGAGGAGGAGGAGGTGATAGTGAAAGTAGAGGAGGAGCAGGTTGAGCCGAGGGAGAAAGAGAGGAAAAAAGTGGAGGAAAAAGAGGAGAGGAGAAAAAAAAAGAGTGAGAAAGGAGTGAAGGTGAAGATAAAGAAGGAGGAAGAGGCGGCTGATGGGTTGGAAAACCGAGCGCTGCCAGCTGTGAGAAAACAGGAAGTGGCTCATCACCCCGCCCCCCTGCTGGACTCCAACATGAACAGAGGCAAACGGCTGGAGAAGGAGAGGGGGAAAGAAGGAGGGGAACTCAAACGGCAGGACTCACCTCCTGGAAGGGTGAGAGCAGACCTTCCAGTGCCTCCTCTCTGCAAGAACAACTCACCTTCATCTCACCCTCCTCATCAGGACACCAAACCCAAAGCAGCATCATCAAAGCACCTTCATCTCCACCCTCATCATCATCCCTCAGACAGCAGAGGCACGTCTTCCACTTCAAAGCCTTCAGCTCCTCAATCCCCCATCTCCAAGCCTTCCTCCTGTTCATCAGCTGTTACTCCTTCACACTCCTCCTCTCCTGCTCTCTCCTCCTCTTCCTCACCCCTGACTCCCAGACCTGCAGCGGTCTTCTCCAAACGTCCTCCCCCCGGCGTCTCCTCCACCCCCCGACTGCCTCCCTCCTCTCAGTCGGACAGGACAAAGACTGATGTGGCGTCAGAGCCCGGGAGGCGGTTGCAGCCGGGGGTCCGATCCTCGCACGGCCCCCCCGCTGTGCACTCACACTCCTCCAGAGGGGACACACACCCAGCCCCTCGAGACTCCCGCACACACCCCCTGCAGGAGAGATGGCCTCACAGTGCGGACTCTAGACTGTCTTCTGATCCTCACATGCACCTGCAGCAGTACACCCACCAGCACCTCCCCCCTCCTCCCCTCCCCCACATGCTCCCCCCGTCTTTCTCCCCTCTCCTGCCACCCTCACATCTCCCTCACAGAGGAGTCCGCCTCCCCCCGAATCCGCTCTCACAGCCGCTGAACTCGTATCAGAAAGCTCTGCCTCACATGAGCCGGCTCCACCTGCCCCCCCCTCACCCCCCACTCCCCCCCAACATCAGCATGCAGTCTCAGACATACTACCAGCCTCCTCTGCTCTCCGCCCCGTGTGGACCTCCCCTCCCCAGCTCCCAGTCTCTCCCCCCTCACCTTCCTCACCACCACCAGTATGCCAACACCTTCTTCCCCCCGCAGCATCCCCACTTCTCCCCTCACCCCTTCCCCCCCCCTCAGTCTTACCACTCTTACCCGCCACAATACCAGCCACAGTCTTATCCTCACCCGCCTCCTCCTCCTCCTCCTCCTACCTCCTCGCCGCCTCCCCCTCCTCCTTCTCATCCGCCTCCCCCTCAGCCTCCCCCGGCTCTCCTCCTCCCCCCCCCTCACAGCACGGAGAGCAGCAGAAACAGGTGTAATAGTTAGTGTACATAAGGATGCTGTTTTGTATTTGTGATGAACAATGTAAAAAGGAAAACTGGTTCAGAACACGGAGTCGGACCTGGTTCTGGACTGCTTCAGATTGTACCGCCCCGATTGGGTCTCGTTGTTGCATTCATCAGCAGTTTTGGCCTTCAGTCACGCTCCAGATTTGACTTTGAAGAAGATTTGATTCAGGAAGAAGTTCTCAGTGTCTGCCAAACTGCTTCCTGGTTCCGTTTTTTGAGGTGAGCCACCAGAGGTAGGAAGGAAAAGGTAAATGTCTGCTCTGACATATTTTACATATTTCTATGAACAAGGTCACGATGATGACCTTTTTGTGAATCTTGCAGCTAATGCTTCCAATTTTGTGGCTTTTTTTCGTATATTCTTTGTGCCCAAGACTGTTTCTGGAATATGATGGGTCAAACCATGATATTATACAATACACTATTGTATTGATATAATATTGCTACATTTGCTCTAACATTCTGAATCCATACATCATAATGAAAACAGTTGATCAGAATACATTTCTCAGATATTGTATTTTGAGCTTTAAAGCTCTGCAATAATCTTCTAACAATAAATATAAATTAGGGCTGCTCGATTATGGCACAAATCATAATCTCGATTATTTGGGTCAATAATTGATATCACAATTATTAAAAACGATTATCCATTTACTTTGAAAACATCCATTTATTGAAAGAAAAAGGTGTATGTTTTTAACAGTTGATTACCCTGAACTTTAAGTATAATTCAACTGATAAACCAATTAAAAAAAAAATATATATATATATTTTTAGATAAATAATAATAATTAAAAAAAATCGTTTTATTTCGATTATGTTGTTTTCATAATCGTTGCAAGCCAAAATCGTAATTGCGATTAAAATACGATGAATTGAGCAGCCCTAATATAAATGCACTTCCCCATTATTGATATGGTGACAGCACATATCACTATTTCTATTCTGACTTTAAAGTCGTGTCCTATTGAATCCTGTTGGGATTTTTAAAATGAGATCCAGTGTTGTATTGTTAAAAAATCAACAGGTGATCAAATTGGTTGATGGAATATGATGACAAAACAAAGTGAAGTATTATGTTGTACCTGTAGCCCTCAGCAGCAGTGGCAGAGCTCTTACTGCGGTTGTTTATTAGTTCTGGTAAATGAACACTTACTGTTCAGCCAAGCATGAATTAGACCCTGCCCCCAGAGTCTCAGGAAAGCCATCCAGGAGTGGACACATGCATACATAAATATATTGGACTCCTAAAAACAACCCTAGCTACATTTGAGGGTTATTCAAATATGAAATCATGACCTATGCAGCTTGCCATGAGTTAAAGCACACAGCACCTGGATAACAGAAGGAGCAGAGCAGCATCAGATTTGTATCCACTGTAGAGATGATTGGAGCTTCTAATTATATCAGATGATCAACAGGGCCATTTCAGGTTCTTCCTGGATTATTATGTAACTCATTCAGGCCTTTTATCAGACAATTGTTTTAATATTGATGGACGTATGAAGGTACACTGTTGAGAGGTCATTCCCAAAGCACTATTTATCTATTTAAATGAAGTTCAGATGTTTTATTTATCAACCAGGAACTGTTAAAAGTACAATAAATTATTAAAATGATGTTAAAGCAGCAATTATGAATATGTGTCTCCAAGTGGTGAGCATCTCTTCTGTATCATTTCATTGTCAAAAACTTGATTATGTCATTGATGTCTTGATTTTAGTGAGGATATTGGAGTTCAGCCCACATGCTAATGTAGCCCGCAACATTTCCCCAGTGCCTGTCCTGAACTGTGAACTATTTATGACCCAGAGCCACACAGAGAAGGAGTTCTGTCCTTTCATGAGACTTCATTTTGGGGTGTTGTCCCTGTAAAATGAGAGCAAAGCCTTCAATTGCTCTCTAAGCGTTGCTGAAAACTCTCCAAATATCTGTGGTGTACTTTGGGATGAGTGGAAATGCGTGGCTCGGTGGGACCATCTCCGGAAAGCAGGGTTGTGTTTTCAGGATTAGTGTCACCGCCAGTCTGGAAAATGTCCGAAAATGAAGCGTAAGCCTCCAGCTCTCTGGTCAGTTTGCCTTCAGAGGCTGAACCCTCCACTCTGTGGCTCTGAGCGAGGTGATCGAAGACCTTGATGCCAGTTCAAAGACTCTGCAGCTCTTTTTATGCTTTCTTATATTTCAAAAAATAACTGACAGAAACTATTATATTTTTTGTACAAATGTCACAAAATGATGGTTGAAAACAACACAAGTCTTCAAGGGCTGGAGTTGTTTCCAGATCATTTATTTATCTCAAGGTTTTGTTTCTATTTTGTTTACGTGATTTTTAACCGTCAGCACTGTAGTGTACATACGAAGTTTTGTAAGGAAGAAAAACTTGTAGTGTGGTTTCTACTTTAAATATGAGCCTAGCTAATAAAAGGTTCAATGTATGGACAATGTTGGGGTGTTGAGTTGATGTCTCCTGTAGTGTGTTCTATATGTTTTAGTGCATGTTAATGGTCTGCAAAGGCTCAAACCCCTGTGTTCCCTCCAGAGGGAGTTTCTCTCCTGATTTCGCTAAAAAAAGACATTGCGGTTTACTTTTTTTTTTAAATGTGGCGCTTTGTACACCACAATGAGGGACTTCTAGCTGCATTATATTAAATTGAAGGCAGAACTATCCAAATATCACCAACACTCAGCATCTCACACCTCAACACAAGATTATAGATTGCGCTAAGAGGGGAAACAATGATTCGGGGGTGAGAGACACCTGTTTGACGTTTTAAAGGAAGCCTTAAGGTTATTTATCATTTAAAAAAGCAATACCTCCGCCTTTGTCTAATGTTCACCCAGCTGTGGTTTCTCTTGTGTTGTTGTTGCCTCCCACTCTGCAGTCTGCAGAAATAACCTCAGCAGCTTCACAGGTCCAGATTTGAGCAGACATGTTGTACACAGCACAATGCAGAAGCCCTGTAATTCGGGACTGGTTTGTGTCAGGTCACATGTGACTCAAAATTGCCTTTCCCCCCCTCTTCTCATCCTTCCATGCACTCTCACACACACACCAAGAATGCCAGAGGAGCTCAGCTGACCTTTACAGAGTGGGAGTGAGGCAGGAAGTTGGTGCAGAGAGACAAAGACTTTTGGAGGGAATTCTCGGAAAAGCTCAATGAAACACAGACTGAGCACACTGCTGCCGCTCATGGTGCTAATGATCTAGAAACAGTACTTTTCATAGTTGAGTTGAAAATAAATGGGGGTAAACTTAGTTTCCTAGCCCTAAAACACTCAATACTGGAAGTATCAAAGTCCTTCCATAAGGAAAGTAATAGCACAACAATGTAAAAAAGCTGATGAGAAATCCCTACTTCAGTGTATCCGTACCAAATGTACCAGAAGTTCTGATGTAATACTACATGAGTATTTTAATAGTTTTTGTTACAGTTTTCATTCCTTTATAAATATTTAGACAGTCGCCAGTAGTAGTTGTACCTGTGACATATAGTAAAAAGCTAATTATAATATAGACAGAGTAAAAACAAAAATATTGTACTTTGATTGGTGTAAACACTCAACTAAAGCACAAATACCAAAACAAAAAAAGTAACAGAGTAAATGTACTTATTTGACTTCACCACTGCATATATTAGATGTTGTGGTGCAGACTGGTGTATATTTACAGCAGCAGCACTGCAGCTACCTGTAATGATGTGAGGCTCAGCTAGCTCCGCCACATTACGCTGTGTTACGCCTCAGTGCTTGCGGCTGCTGCTCATGTGGGAACAGCTACAGCCAACAGGAACATCCATCACACTGTCCCACAGGTCCTGAACATATGTGAATTTGAAGGGGGAAAGATTGGACCATTCATTCTTTTTGAATTGTTAGTTTGTGCCATAATAGAAATCGATTAACATTCCTAACCACAATACTTTGTTGTACTTGATGCTTCTGAGTGTGTATGTGTACACAATGTTGTATTTGTATGACAATCTGAGGAGAATATCCACAACTTAATATTCAGGATTGGTTTATTTTTGTACAAGACGTGCAACAATCGTGAAATACTTTTGCTCGTACAACTCGTCCCCTTAATGTTAACAAAGTGCAAAATAACGCAAAGAATGTATTTGAAATATTCATAGAAAACAATATGGCACAATACAAATGTCACTCATGGCCGTACAAGAATAACTGCCATTTGAAACACTGAACAGAGCTGGAAGAACGCATTCTGACGCATGTTCAAACCCTAATAATTCAACTTAATATATACAGTGGGAACATGATATTTATCATTACACATGTCATGGAGTTTGGACTTTGTACCTACAGTAATAACAGCGTACTGATTTCCAATGGGGCTTATGATGATTGACATGGTACAGAAGAGACATTGAACAGAGCAGAGGGCAGCCTGTGGAAAAAATCACGAGTTGTTACAAGATAGTTTTATATCCTGCAATTTCCTTATGATTGCAGCCAAAGCAGGCTGCTGTCAGGATCACTTATAAAGTACATTTATCAAATCAAATATGGCTGAGTAGTACTCTGCATAGCCCAGAGATGAAAGGAAAGGGTGTGTGAGTATAGTCAGTATGTAAAGCATACATAGCTAAATGTACATCCAATGATTGGTAACAAAACTGATCAGCATGCAGCTGAATAAAGAAGGGGAAGACAGTTTGCTTCCTCCAGATGTGCAAGCTTATCTACATTAAAACTATTCAGGAAAACTAACTGAAAATGTTGTTGAGTTATAAACAAAAATGACATGTTTACGTTTCTTCCAGTGTAGATTTCACAGTAGTCTTATAATACATGTACAGTTCATCCCATTGTGACATTTCTTTTTCCTTTGTAAGGAAAAATAGGCCATTCATTTGAAGTTATTTTTTTACATTTGAGATGTTACGGTTCCATGCTGAAGCCATCACAGGCTACTCCGCTGAGCTCTGAACACCCCATGATTGAAATGTTTAACACAGTTTGGATGAATACTGATATCTAAAATAATGATTTAATTCCTTCTTGAGTCTTAGTCCTCTCTGGAAACATAATCAGGACAAAAACAAAAGCTCATATTCCACGTTATCTTGGTCATACAAACACAAATCTATTCTCAATGTGTTTTTATGAAGTTCCTTCTAGGCCTCTCTCCTCTCAGGGAAGATGTTCAGCCCCAGCTCCACCAGCGCCCCCAGTAACATGGTCCACAGCGGGATGCACACAAACGTCAGCTTCACTTCGGCCAGCTTCTCCAGCTTGGCGCACAGCGTCAGGCAGAAGCCCAGCTTCAGCAGCATGGCCGTCAGGTACCAGGCCCGCAGGCGCAGGTCGGGGGAGCCGTTGCGGGGGTCGTACCCGGGCTTGCAGCGGCCCGCCATCTTTATGGCAAGCATGAGGATGAGGATGCCATCAAATACCCAGACTGGGAGGAAGATGAGGAACCAGTTCCACTGCACCTGGAGGGAAGAGAGGGAAAAGATCAAGTCGGTGACATCATCATGGTTCATTCCCTATCTATGTCAGTGTGCCAAGTCCAATTGTAGCTGAAGTGGAAAGATGTGAATACTGACGGTGATATGAGATCACCAGTAGGTAAACACTAACTGAAACTGCAAAAAGAGGAGACTTTTTATTAATAGAATAATAACCTTACCTTCCCGTCCAGTTTCAGTACCAGCATGATGAGGAAGACCAGGGTAAAGACCCAGGTCAATAGAACCCTCTGAGCCAGAGACATCTCACTGCCTGGACACCGAGGAGGAAACAGACAGACACAAATAATGATCAACGTTTGCTCTATGCAGTATTTTTGCAACAATAACGACGTATAAGAATAGACAGCCATGTTGGACTTGCTATTCATGGCTATTTCAAATGTACAACCACATCAAACAACATGTACCTAATAATAGCTATATCGAATTATACAATAATGATTTTCATTGATCCTTAGTTAGCTTACAAATGACAGCTAGCTTTTATAGCCCAATAGCATTAAGCTAACCGGTTGTTGTTTTATTTAAGACAACGTCTGACTTACTTCAGCGTGTATCTACATCGGTAGCCGGGATTGTCGTCTTCCTGTAGGGCAGACACAACAACTCATAACGTTTCTGATGATAATTCACATATTTATGAACAGACGTGCACGTTAACTGCAGCAGACGGAGTGATTTTTGGGTCCGTTATCTGTGTTTGTCCCGCCCATCCTGGAAGCCAATTGGTCCTGGTTCCGTTTCCTCACGTTTGTTTCACGTCTGAAGTCTAACCGTAATTATTTTGAAAAGGCGCAAATTCGTTGTTATATTTCCTGTAGTGAGTTTAACGGCCACTAGAGGCTGGTAGAGTTCTTTCTATTTAATTCTGAGTTTGTGTATATATGCGGTTTTCAGTATCACTACATATAACAGCGATATTTTGCTGAGGTATTTGGTTGCTTTGTGGTGAATTTGCTCGTTGCAGTGGCATGTTAGCCCGTTTTTCTACATTCTTGTCTTCGCTTATCGCCTGCGGCGGTTTAAAATGTAATGGCGCCTGTACACAGTGGTTTACGGGCACGAGCTGAAGTTGTATTTTTACAGTGAGAGGCTGAAAGGAAAAAGCTAATGCTTCAAACATCGCGGAGCAGAGTCTGAGCATCTCTTCCAGACAAGTGGACCAGGCTGGATAGCAAAGTGTAGTAATACATGATAGTTTGTGTCTTTGCGGGGACTCGGAGCTGTCTGAAAGGTAAGACTGAGCGGCTGCATGTTGTGTTAGGAAACCATTAATCAGGCTTCAGTATTGTCCAGCTGTGTGAGCTCTTTGTGCCGCCGGTAGCATAACGCTAGCTTAGTAAACGTTAGCCAGGCTGAAGCTAGCAGCAGAAGACATAAGACTGTCTGAAAACATCGTGTCTGCATCTACACAGAGCTAGCTACAACATTAGCTGCCTTTAGAATAATTCATGGCGATGCAGAAACATGTCCTTTTTAGGAGTGAATACACAGTGTAACGTTGCTTTGGTGTTACGTTACTTAAATACTGTAACGTTACTGACTATAACGTTAATTGACACTCGTGTACTTAAAACCATTATATTTAGCCTCACCTAATCTCCACTTGAATTCTACTAAAGCTGCAATGTATGTGTTCATAAAACAACATGAATGAGGATATGTACTGCCTCTGTTAAACACTGTATTGGGTTCCTTCAAGGTTCCTCTGAGGTCACTGCTAAAACTATTCCAAACATTGAGTGGTAGGAATATGCCTTACAACGAATCAACCACCAAGAACCACCAAGAACTTACATTCTGGCATTTTGCAAAAATCCTCAATCTTTTAAGCGTTTGGGTATTTTTTCATTGCCCATTGGATGTTAAAAGTCCTATTTATACTCTATTTCATGAGATGTTGTCCCACCCGTGTGCCTCCACATCTGCTCTTCTCTACTCTTGTATTCTATTGTACAGCCTGTGTTGGTTTTCTCCGCCTCTCCTCTGTCCCTGGGGGACCACTGAACGTTTGGCAGGTCATCTGATTATCCAACATGATTTGCCATGCATGCAGCCAGCCTGTCTGATGCAGTCTCCGCCTAACGCTGTCATCACTCACCCAGATTTTCCACCGCAGTCATAATTTGACCCCTACAATAACCTTCCTCATTATTCCGGCAGAGTCCTGTACGCAAACATTGATGTTTGTTGCTTTGTAACATTGAGACAACCCTTATTTAATTTATGCTGAATCCTTTGAGAACCACAACTTTATTCCAGGACACGTTTATAATGTCAGATCATTCCGGTGTCATATTCCTTGAGCAAAGATCTTCAGTATAGTTCAGTAGCAAACAGCAGGAAGCTGTGTTTTCACTTTTCAAACAGGCAGTGTGTTTGTTACTGGTTGAAAGCTAGGAGATGAGCGCTAAAATCATTGTTGGTCCATATTGCGTGTTTAGGAGAGCGGCAGTGTGTTACACCCAGAGGACGTCTTACAGGATTCCTGGAACACTCCTGACATGCACCTGCATGAACACACACTTAAAGACTACACAGTCTTTGAGGCATTGATTGAAGGATTGACAGTTAGGCCAGTAGTACTTGTCAGTCAGCGTGTGTGTGTTTGTAACTCTAGCATCTATCCACTCAGACTGCTGTCTATTGTCTGACCAGCGTGTTCTCTTTGTCTGCCTCTCTGTTTTACACTTTTTCTCGTTATTGTCTCTCACACACTCTTCAGTCTGTCTCTGTGACGATGTAGCTGTGTATTGTGCCGCTTCAATCTGCCTGCAGGGCTGGTTACATCATTAGCTGCAATGTAGTTACATCACAACTCTAGACTGCCATATCATCTTTATGTTTCATCAACTGCAGAACAGCGATACACCTCACAGACATACAGCCATTGCAGTAAAGAGCGCCGGCAGCAAGGCCAGAGCCATTGCTGCTCAGGATGGGGATTCTACAGCAGGTGCATGTTGACTCTGGACCCTATCAGGCTTCTGTTAAATGCTGCATAGTTTGTATTCTTTGATGGAAATAGGCCTTTTTCTACAGAACACATTTAGCCAGGAAAGAGGAAATGGGACTGGTGTGAATCATACCATTAATAATGAGGGAATTGCTTCTGATTAGTGTGCGTGCTGGCTCAGTGATGTAGCTTTGCTCTCCTGCACACTTGAATAGAACCGAGCATGGTCAATGGTATTAGTCACACCTGTGTGAATAATAATGGTGTAATTTGTCCCGCCGTATCAAGTGTAATGAAGCTCACAGGAACGTGACCAATATGTCAATCAAACGCAGTCTGTCCACGCCAATCCACAGCCTGATCTAATCAGCAGAATAATTCCAATCACCTGTGTAGGCCTTTAAGTCTTTGAACTGAAGGGGCATTGATGAGAGAAAAACATTCCAAATCAGCCATCGGGTTTTCCCTCAAACTTTCTTCAACTCAAATTCCAGTTCTTACCCTTTTTTTAAGATGATACCAACCACCATCAATACAACTTGAATGTTGTATGCAGTAGGGGTGTAACGGTATACGTATTTGTACCGAAAATATTCGGTATGGGCCCTTCGGTTCGGTACACGTGTGTACCAAAGTGTACGGAACGAATATAACGTTAAACGTAAACAATTGACAACGTGAACAACTTTTTGGAAGTAATCTCAGGTGCTGCGTCGCAGCGTTCAGTGTAATTTGCTCACATTGGGTTCAACGCGTCATAGAGCGAGCAAGTCATTTAATTGGACGAGAGGCATACTATGAGAGCTGGGTTGCGGTCGGATAATCCAAAAATCAGCTCCTAACGTCTAACCCTATCTCCTATTCCTTGACCTCTGAGTGAAACGTCACGGGGTTAAGGGATAGTGGATAGGAGAATTCAAAAGGACTTAGGAGAAGAGACTGCGGTGCTTTAGAGAATCCGAATGCACTTTCACTATCCGACGTGTTTATGATGCGCCAGCGGACGTCATGCGTCTGCTGCTGTGGGGAAACTATGGAAACTACAGTTTTCTATACAGCGGACTACAACATGGATGTTTAATAAGAACGAGGGACTACTGTAAACTCATCTAGAGACTCTGCACCGTGCTCTGATGCTGTTGCTTTATGCTTTATGAACGTGGACAACAGAGAAACATATTCTTCATGACCAAAGTTGGAATTGAAATAAAAAAGTGTAACTTATGCTCGTCACCCTCTCCCTCCGGTCCACATTAATACAAATGATCCCAATACGTATGATTGCATGAATTATGAAAAGATCTTAAAATCAATACAAATGTATTTATTATAAACGTTAGTCCTTAACATCTATCACTGTGTATATCACCATTCAAACATCTTTTAAAAGTTGAACAACCCCCACACAGCTCAGTGAAATGTTGACTTTATTTGATCATTTCAGTAAAAACTAACGTTCGTATTTCTCTTTTTGATTATAATACTGATGAACGTTCAAAACAAAGCACTTTGGCAACTTACCACATACGTTTCAAAATGCTTAATAAGCACCGTAACTTTCATGATATCATTTCTCCGTCATAATCGTTTGTGTCCGTGAACGGCCGACTATTGTGTGACGTCAAATGCTGCGGCTGCAATGCATTGTGGGGCAGCATTTTCTCCTCTCCTTTTGGTTATGGAGGTCCAGTGGTTCCTAAGCTAAAGGAGGTTATAAAGGAAGTTTGAAACCTCCTTTCCTTTCATTTGGAGAATTGGAACGGCACTTATCATGGCTGCCACTGAGGGACGTCCGGGTCATTTCACTCCGTTAGGAAGGTTCCTAAGCTAAACGGACTATTCGACTGCAGCCCTGGTCACAGGGATGCGTTCAAATGTAGTCAGTAATTTGAGGAAATGGCGAACGCAGATAAAGTTGAGCTCGAAAATCCTCCAGCATCATTGAAGTCTCCGGTTTGGGAACATTTTGGTTTCGCAGTTACGTACAAGGAGGATGACGGACAAAGACAGGTGGACCGAACCAAAGCTATTTGTCGGCATTGTTCAACTAAAATTGGTTACGCGGCTGGCAATACATCAAACTTGCACACTCATTTGAAAAGGCATCACCCAAACGTGAATATCACCAGTACCAAAAGAAAAAAGACTGAAGTGCAAACCCAACTCCCGCTAGCATGTAAGCCTCCACCACTCGCAGAGAGTTCAGACCGAGCCAAAGCTATTACAAACACCAAATATCCTTATGTTGCCATGTTAGCAACGCGCTACCTGGCTGTATCTGCTACCTCTGTCCCTAGAGAGGGTGTTCTCCACAGCAGGAGACATTGTTAGTGCCAGCAGATCTGCCCTTTCGGCAAGCAATGTGGACAAGTTAATTTTTCTTTAAAAAAACATGAAAATACAATGACAAGCAAGTCCTACTGTCAAACTGGCTGCTTAGGTACTAGTACAGTTCAAATATAGATTATTTCAGTTCATTGAAATGCTGCACCCTAATGTTCATTTTATTATATTTTGCATTTATTTGAGTGAATACATTATTCACAGTTTGATAATCATTAAAAAAAACGTAAAAAATATTTTATGTTTTGTGATCATTTCTTCTGCTGTAACAAACTGTGACCTAAAAACCGAGGTACGTACCGAACCGAAATGTTTGTGAACCGTTACACCCCTAGTATGCAGTGAAACCACAAAGCTATCCGAATTTAAACCCCTCTGCCTTGTTGCAGTTCTGTTTTGATGAGTACCATTGGATCACATCACTCCAGTTCTGAAGTCTTTACACTGGCTTCCTGTGTGTCAAAGAATAGATTTCAAAATACTGCTGCTGGTTTATAAAGCACTGAATGGTTTAGGCCCATTCATACATTTCTGATCTCCTGCTAAATTATGAACCATCCAGATCTCTCAGGTCTTCAGGGACTGGTCAGCTTTCTGTCCCCAGAGTCAGAACTAAACATGGAGAAGCAGCGTTCAGTTATTATGCTCCAAATATCTGGAACAAACTCCCAGAAACCTGCAGGTCCGCTGCAACTCTGACTACTTTTAAATCCAGACTGAAGACTTTTCTTTTTGTCGCTGCTTTTAATTGAACTATTCATATCTTAGACTGCACTGTAACTTTTATCCATGTACTTTTTCTTTTAATGTTTATTTTATTAGCTTTTCTTTTTAATGACTGATTTTAAATGCCCTTTTCTTAATCTCTTTCATTTTTTGTAAAGCACTTTGAATTGCCTTGTGTTGAAAAGTGCTATATAAATAAACTTGCCTTGCCTTGCCATTCATCCGTCTTCCTTTCACAATACTAATGAAGGTCAATACAGAAATTCTTGTGGTTATTTTACTAATCATTTAGTTTGTGTACTGGCAGTACATTTTTATTTATTTGATATTACTGCAAAGAAAAGGACAGCATGTGTGTATTGGGATTTGCATGCTGAAAAAGCTAATCATTCAGAAGGGTAACCTACTCCTGCATGTGTTACTAAAGGGTCATTTGACTGCCTGCATTTATATTGAAATGTTGTCTCCTATGAAATGTGAGTTTAGGGTAGGGTCATGCTGAGGAATACTTTCAGCTGAAAGAATCTTTAACTGAGACATGTTCTTCCCTGGAGTGGAAGTTTTCAAAACAAATTAAAGTGTAATATTTATAATGCTAAGCGCATAGTGCTTCTTATGTCTGACGAAATGAGACTAAAGGAACAAATAAATACAAAATGTATATCTGGAATATTTCTTGAGTTGTCGGACAGAAACTTTATTTGTAGAAGATCTATGATCTTTAGACACATTTAGCTTGATTTTGATCTTAAATAGGCTGTCACCAGTGTTTCCGCCAGGGGGGCGTCTTGCCGTTATTTGACGGCCTTATTAAACTCTGAAGGCTCTGAACTCGAGCCGAGTGCGAAAAGAAAAAAGCGTTTTTATCGCTTGAAAAGTACAAGGACATCCCTCTATTGGAGGGGCAAAGGAGCCTGGTGGGATTCTTTTCGGAGTATTGAAGATCGTTTCCCCGACATCGGCCTCTTTTCAGCTTTTCTTATCTTGGACCCACGGTGCCTGCCACAGGACAACACGGAACGTGCGCGATTTGGACACAATGAGAGCCGGAGCTCTCATCGTGTCCAAAGTCTCGAAGTGAACGGCGAGCGCCGGAGCTCCGCAGCGGCGAAACTGAGTCTCCGTGGTAAACTGTGGTAAAAAGAGCCGGCTCTTCTTAGTGAGCCGAGCCAAATGATCCGGGTCACTAAAAAGAGCCGTAATTCCCATCACTAACGTAAAGAGATATTATCTATAAGGGACGGCTCAATTCAAAATTCAAGTCACCCCTACGCCCTCTCAGCCCTGGTCTGGCGGAAACACTGGCTGTCACAAAGTTAGAAATAAGGCCTTATGTAGAGGGGATTACAAGATGCCTTATTAATGAAACGATCAATGATCTAGCTGATCAGATGGATTTGTGGCAGGTCAGAAATGTCGGTCGGCTGTCTTGTGGAGAGTCAAGGTCCGATTCATCCCATGTCTGCTGTGAAAACCTTGGTTGTAAACTGTAGTGAGCTTGATTTAATATAATTGGAGTTGGATGTTGTGGCTATATGATCGCCATATGATAAAGCCAAGGTATATGTCAAGCGTAGTGTCCTTTTGTGTTACTTGAGCTGTCAGGGATTCTCCCTAAATGATGGAAAACAAGATTCCCATCTGCGACCATTTCACACACACTCTCAGAATCCCCTGACACCCTTGACCCTTCATCGCCGATTGAACAGCGTCAAATTTCCTGTAGGCATGCAAACAAACACACACTTACTTAAACACACACTCGTGCCCCCCCGGCCCGGCTCAGAGATGTAACCTGCACCCGTCATGAAATATTGAGCAGCCCGAGAGAGAGGGAGCAGCTCGTGTTACACATCACGAGTTGCCAAACTCATGAAGGAGGTCTACTCTTGTGCTCAGGCTTTCATTAAACATCCCCGGAGGAAACATTACACTAATAGAAGAGCAGCAGACACAAGAAAGTAACCTGCCCTTTTCTGACATCTTCCTATTCTCTGATGTTCAGTGGAGTTGGACTGTCTGACTGCCATGTTCTGCTTACTCAGTCAACAAGCAAAAGTCATTTGTTTTCTTCACAATTTCATGTATTTTGCTGTGGCTGACTTGTTGCCTTGGCAGCGATGTTTTTAAGCAGATTGTGACACATTTTCACAGTCAAACAATTATAAAATGTGTATTTATAAAGCCCAATATCATAAATTACACACTTGTCACCCTTGCAGCGTACAAGGTAAAACTCTTACAAATACCCACCATTAACGGGAACAAATGTAAGAAACCTTTGGGTGAGCAACAGAGGAGGGATCCCTCTCCTAGGACGGACAGACATGCAAAAGATGTTGTGTACATTTACAACATAGTGTAACATCAATAATGTGACGTATATTTAAAAAAAGGATTGGGTTGGAAGTCAACAACCAAGTGCCACCAACACATAATCACAGCTATCTGAGCCTTCCTCAGTCTCCATATAGAGAGCAAATAAAGCCTGTTACATGAACCCTCGCCCTAAACCTAACATCAAAGTTCATCCAGTTGAAAGAGCTCTGATGCAGCTGCTGCAGATGGAGGGATTAAGGAGTGTATTCAGCTGCACATCACAAGGTTTAGGAGACACACACTCCACTGCTCTGCTAATCTTACATCCACAGAAAACATATCATACTTTTATGGTATCATTCTGACCATGGAGCTTTAAAAGGTCATACAAGTCTGCTTGATTAAGAGGTGGCTTGAAAGCTTTTTAATTCCCTTTTTTTATCAAATAAGAAATGTAGTAGCAAATCCTCTATAATTCTCTTTATCTGACATTTGGGGAAAAAGGGAATCTGTCTAGTCCGTTTCTGTGTCTTTACCTTTTTCTCTACCTGTCCACCTCTTGCTCTGAGGAATAATTGTGAATGCATGATGTGATCAGCCACCTGACAGATCTTGACACTTAATGGTGTGGCTTTTTGCTGGAACAATACAACTTGTTTTCCTCAGGAGCTTATAAGCATAATATCATATTTGTTTTAAAAGAAAAAGTAATTTCTTCTGACATTAGTGGAGGTTTCTGACCTTAAGAGTTAAGAGAAAAAACAAGTGTGTGTAAGAATCAAAGAGAGGGTTGGAGGTTGCATAACTAATAACATTACATGTAATGACAACCATTATAAATCACACACCTGACTCTCGCCACACACAACCACTTTTTATTTACACCTAAAACACACTGCTCTTTTTAAGCTGTAGCGATTGTTTCTGTGTAGTTGCTGGGAAAAGCCAATGGACACAGTTTAACATGGATATTTATTTGTAATTAATTTTCCAAATAAGCCAAAACGTTCATTTAATTCTTGTTCCATAAATAGCCAAGATCAGTTTTTACCAAAAATCTTAAACAGTTATACACTGCCATATAAGTATGACTCTTTTCTTTTCTCTTAACGGCCCTCAAAGGCAGCACAAAGCCACACAGCATCCACCCCACTCACATTCAAACAGTGGCTATAAAAGACATGTGGCTTATTTCCTGCTCACACACAAAAACACACATGCATCTAAACTTGTGACTAGTGGTGCACGATAATTATCGGCCCGATAATTATCGGTCCGATATTAGGAATTATGACGTCATCCCGATAAACCCGATAAAAGTATTAATAGCCCCGATAATATACAATATATTTTTTGGGTAAAAATAAATACTGCGGTGTGGGTGGATTGGGATGAGGGACACTTGTTTTTCACTCGGCTCTTCCCGTTTTGCCAGTACTGTGGTATTAGTGGTTTAGGAAGAGGGGAGTTTTTCACAAATCCAGCGCTCCCTAACTCATGCCTGGCTGTGACGTAAATGGTGTGCGGCCGTGAAGCCAGGACAGTAAACAAACATGTCGCCGGTAGTATGGGACTATTTCAAAGTTTCAGAGTTAGATAGTTCGCTTGCTATTTGTATTAACAAATGCAGAAGTTCCACGAGGAGGGAAAAAGGCAACGAGCTATAATACTTCCAACCTGATTAGTCACCTGAAACATCGCCATCGCTACGATGGTGTGTGCACGAAGACGCCTGCGCTGCTAAACTAGCGGCGAATCCAAAGCCAGCTGCAAAGGCACCGGGGCTTTTACCTATCGACGAGGCTTTTGAAAAAGGCAAGGAGTTTGCCAGAGACGACCCCAGGGCTAAAACGATCTCTAACGTCATCATAGAAATGATGGCGCTTGACGAGAGTCAAAACTGTTCTTGGCTTTGTTTTGTTCATAGTAGTAATGCTCATGTCATTTGCTCACTACTAGTCTTTTTTTACCACCAGGTGTGCAAAAACATTTAATATATATATATTATATTATTATCGGTTATCGGTATCGGTCTTGAGAAGCAGGAAGTTATTGGTATCGGTTTAAAAAACAACAATATCGTGCATCCCTACTTGTGACACACACAAACACTGTCAGTGGCACAAAAGGAGTCCTCATAAACACTGGCCTACATAATACACACGGTCTACTCTCTGTCTTTCTGTTAATGGGTCAGTTCAGTCGTGTGTGTGTGTGTGTGTGTGTGTGTGTGTGTGTGTGTGTGTGTGTGTGTGTGTGTGTGTGTGTGTGTGTGTGTGTGTGTGTGTGTGTGTGTGTGTGTGTGTGTGTGTGTGTGTGTGTGTGTGTGTGTGTGTGTGTGTGTGTGTGTGTGTGTGTGTGTGTGTGTGTGTGTGTGTGTGTGTGTGTGTGTGTGTGTGTGTGTGTGTGTGTGTGTGTGTGTGTGTGTGTGTGTGTGTGTGTGTGTGTGTGTGTGTGTGTGTGTGTGTGTGTGTGTGTGTGTGTGTGTGTGTGTGTGTGTGTGTGTGTGTGTGTGTGTGTGTGTGTGTGTAAAATAAAGCTTTTTTTTTTTTTTAAAACAAGTTTTGTTTGTAGCCTTAGTGTTATGAAAAATAACTTGAAGAATAAATAAAAATCGAGCACATTAAAACTTCTGAAGTATTTTTTTTCGTAAGGAAATGTGGCCTCTAATCTAGGAGGTTCACAGGAAAACACCTAGAAATGATATTCTGGTCACTGGAGTCAAGGACCTTGGAAAGAAAACCAGCTGTGTGTGCATCTGTTTTCTAGGCCCTGTTCCCTAAATACCCTTAAGCAAACCTCAGTGTATTTTGGGAACACTGGGAGGGTGTGGTTTTGGAGAAAGAAAAGTGTGTTGGGAAATAACTCACCCTGCCTATTGCTTGTTGTTATTTTCTCCAGGATAAATAATAACACAGTTTACAGCTAATCCTGTGTGTGAAATTGGGCAGTGGTATGAGTCTGTGTGTGTTTCTCTGAGTGAACCAGCGCTGGTTTCCCACTGGGGTAATGAGGGGATTTGGAGGCTTTGAACAGGGAGGCTCCGTCTGTGTTTTCTTATCGCTGCCTCTGCATGGGGATTGTCTTTGAGAGTTACAAACAGTAACCATGGCTGTTTGTGGAAATGCTCTAATGATGGGTTGTTGTTTGTCTGCCAGGATAAACGTCTTGTTTTCTCTCTCTGGTCATGCTTCTGATTGTTGTGCTGCGCACTCTGATACGTCGTCAAAGCAGGAGTTGTTACGAAATGTAGCTCCACAGTAAATGGACACCAAGGTTTTGTGAGGACATGCACAGTACTGTCTAAAATAAGTGCACATGTTGCTTTGAACTTCTTGGATTGAGTTGTATGCAGAATGTACCTCCTCTGGTATGTTAGCAAGACAACACAAGTGATCAATTCTGTTTATTTGAAATGATGTTATCAAAGAGCAGAATAGTCTGTCTCTGTTAGAGCAGCCAAAATGTGTATTTACCTTCCTTTCACTTTCTTTGTCCAATTTCCTTTTTCTACCTCTGCCTCTATTACCTCTCTACTCCAGACTGTCCACTTAAGTTGTAATATGAAGGCCATTATTGACACTGTAAACTCATTAGCTCATGTAGCTACTGCACATAAAAAAGCCCAAACCAGCATGCTTCTTCTTTATAGCCAATCTTAAATTGTCTGTATGGTGTAATAGCAAAAAGCAAGTGTACGATATGTCAGGAATAGTGTGGCTCAGCAGTGTAAGATGGAGGGAGGAGTGATGATCGTTATCGACAACAGCAAGCAAGAGTCTTTCTTCCTGTTGCTAAAAATGTCTCCTTCGGGGGCAGAAATACATGCGCGTGCACACACGCACACGCACGCACGCATCTCTGCAGCATGCATGCAGGAACAGGGTTTTTTGGAGTGTTGTGCATTAGTCAGCTGGTAGTTTCGTGTTAGCGTACAAACACACTCGGCTCTGAGCAAAACGTTTCCTGCTTCACATTCTTGACACACTGAGCCCACTCTCTGTCCTTGCGGCACACAAAGTCTTTGACACACTGGCACTAATACTTCCCAGTGTGTTTGAAGTGGCACCTTTATCACGCGTATAAAAACATGAAGTGTTTCCACAGATAAGCCGTGGGGCCAATAAACGGTCCTGGAGTATGACTTCTCTCACTTTTCTTTCACGGTAAACTGCGTCACAGACTGTGGATGACAGCAAAATGAACTCAGTAATTGCTTTAAAAAGAAAATATCAGCACTTCTAGGAAAAGCAATATTTGAGTGGAGAGGGTGACACAGATCTCAGTGGAGGAACTGACTGAGGCTGGCTGCACAAACAAGCCTTCACATGCAAAGCAGGATGCTTCACTTCTTTAAGGTTGGATCTCTGAGTGGAAAACTTGTGAGTAAAAAGAGTCAAGTTGTAAAAGCCATCATCAATTCTACCCCTTAAAAAAAGGAAGGAAACGCTTATTTTTGCAATATTTTATATGATTTAATAATATTTGCAGTCTCTGACCTCCAGCACCCCCACTCACAAAGCAGCACTTTGCACTTATGTAACAGAGACATAGAAAAGGGATACAACTGGATAGAAAAGCATAGGAGTAAGGCCGAGAAAGAGGAGGGGGAAATAACGGAAAAGAGTTTTCTTCAGTTAACCGTTAATTTCTATACGCATCTCCTTCCACCTCCCGCTACAGAGACCATTTTAGTTTTGGTGTTTGAGATCAAATAAGCTACATTAGTCCCTTTTTGAGTGTCAAATCCCATGTGAAGTATCTCCTGGTTCCCAAAAACCATAACCGCTCAGATCACCAGATGATCCTGTCTCAGAGAGGACTTTTCACCGACTGTCACACTGACATATCTACAAACAAATTGAAGTTGCAGCAGCCACACATGATTCATTGTAATGAAACCCTTATGCATTACATTACATGTCACTTGTTAGACACTTTTATCCAAAGCGACTTACATACTCAATACTGTGGGCAATCCCCACAGGAGCAATTTGGGGTAAAGTGTCTTGCCCAGGGACACAACGACATGCTGACTGCAGTGGGGTTTGAACCTGTGCTCCCCTGATCCGAACACCTACGCACTAGTCTGCGCCACACATCCCCCCCCCCCATAATGCACTCATGACATACACTGAACAAACATTTAAATGCAACACTTTTGTTTTTGCTCCCATTTTTCATGAGATAAACTGAAAAATCTAAAACATTTTCTATAAACACAAAATAACCATTTCTCTCAAATATTGTTCACAAATCTGAAAAAATCTGTGATAGTGAGCACTTCTCCTTTGCCGAGATAATCAAATCAAATGAAGTTTCATTTATATAGCACATTTATAAACGATTTTTGGTCGAGCCAATGTGCTGTACATATAATAAAAATAGCCTACAGTAGAGACACTTTACAGCAAATACAACAGCACAGATTGTTCAGAATATCAGTATGAGAAAAACGACACCCTCTGTCCTTAGACCCTCACATTGTACAAGGAAAAACTTCCAGAGAAAACCCACAGTTTAAAGGGGAACATGGGAGAAACCTCAGGGAGAGCAACAGAGGAGGGATCCCTCTCCCAGGACGGACAGACGTGCAATAGATGCCGTGTGTAAATCGAAGAGATAATACATTTTACAGCATATAGACCGAATGTTAGGAAATGCATGTGTCTGTAATAAGAAGATGAATCCACGAGGATGTCAACTACAATCCTGTGGAAGCCATCGGGGAAGCAGCATGGCGAGACCCAAGGCAGGACCGCAGAGACAGGTTCAGCCACGACCCGAACGTCCACGACTTAATCCAGAACTCAGGATAGAGGATCCAAGACACAGGACTACAGCAAGAGGATCAGCCTCGACTCCGGATCCCGGCGTAGATATAGATACAAAACAAGAAAAAATATTTGGCTGGGTTAATCGGAACAAGAGAATACACAGACACAGACAGAGAGGGGAAAGGTCATTGGATAAAAGTTATTCTTGATAACCCTCTAAAAAGATCTCATGAACTTCCCCACTCAATGTATCAAGACCCGAGCAGTTCTATTAGATATAGGATAAGAAACAGAGAGAGGGAGCACAACAACCTATCTCTTCGTCAGATGCACTCCCCCGCTTATCTAAGCGACTCTGTACCCCGTTACCCTCTACAAGGCCATAGACCAGCAGAGGGAAAATGGGGGGTGGGTAAGGGTTTTTAAGAATAAACCACAAGGGTCTAAAGGAAAAAAAAAGATGAAATATATATAAGGTACTATATTTTAAGTAATCCTATCTACTATTCCTATATTCGAATATTTTAAAAATACTTTATGAAATCCTATGTTATGTTATAAATATTAAAATAAAGAACTAAATAAATAGATAATTAAACAAAAGCCAGAGAGAAAAAGTGAGTTTTAAGTGTTGATTTAAAAACCCCCAGGGTCTGGGCCGACCTCACATGGAGGGACTAAGTATTCCAGAGCCTAAGGCCAGCCGCTGCGAAAGCTCTATGCCCTCAGGTTTTAAGCCTGGTCTTAGGCACTATCAACAACAGCTGATCAGCCGACCTTAAGGCTCTGCCTGGGGTGTAGCGATGGAGAAGTTCGGCTATATAGGCAGGAGCCAGCCCATTTAGGGCTTTAAAAACAAATAAAAGAAGTTTAAAATCTATTCTGAACCGAACTGGAAGCCAGTGCAATGAAGCCAGAATTGGGGTGATATGGTCGCGCTTTTTATGGCCAGTGAGAAGACGTGCAACTGCATTCTGAACTAGCTGGAGGCGTCTAATTGAGGCCTGGTCCACATTCTAAAGTAATGCGTTACTGTGAAAAGTAACGTTTTAGTTACTTACAAAAAGGGCTCCCATGAATGCCCTTATAGCCTTCATTTCAGTACTGTTATTGCATTGGAGAATAATACAATCTGTTGATCAACTTGACATGCCTTATATGCAATCTGGATTGCATCGATATTAGCTGGCTTTCCATTTTTGTATATTCTTTCTCCAGGTAGTTGGAAAAAGTTTTCCGTCCCATATGCCGTGTGCCGCCCGGACATGCTATCATGCTAACTAGCTCCCTGAAAGCGGGTGACTCCACTGTAGCAATAGCCTGCATGTGTTCTACAACATACCGTGCAATGGCTTTATCGACGTTTCCCTGGCTAGCAGTCCCTTGGTTAAAATCCAGCCGCTGTTGCTTAGGTGGAGGTGGAGTGGCGTCGGCTGAGTCTCTGTGGTCTTAGCTACTAGCTTCGTCCCAGCATGTTGTTTTTGCAGATGTTTTAAGAGATTTGAATGACTGGTTTGGGCAGTAGATAGGATCTTTGACCCGCCAAGACACAACTGGGGGGGGGGGGTCCGAAAACCAGTCAGTATCTGGTGTTACCACCATTTGCCTCACGCAGTGCAACACATCTCCTTCACATAGAGTTGATCAGGTTGTTGATTGTGGCCTGTGGAATGTTGGTCCACTCCTCTTCAATGGCTGTGCGAAGTTGCTGGATATTGGCAGGAACTGGAACACGCTGTCGTATACGCCGATCCAGAGCATCCCAAACATGCTCAATGGGTGACATGTCCGGTGAGTATGCTGGCCATGCAAGAACTGGGATGTTTTCAGCCTCCAGGAATTGTGTACAGATCCTTGCAACATGGGGCCGTGCATTCTCATGCTGCAACATGAGGTGATGGTCGTGGATGAATGGCACAACAATGGGCCTCAGGATCTCGTCACGGTATCTCTGTGCATTCACAATGCCATCAATAAAATGCACCTGTGTTCGTCGTCCATAACATACGCCTGCCCATACCATAACCCCACCATGGGCCACTCGATTCACAACATTGACATCAGAAAACCGCTCACCCACACGACGCCACACACGCTGTCTGCCATCTGCCCTGAACAGTGAAAACCGGGATTCATCCGTGATTCAACACCTCTCCATCGTGCCAGACGCCATCGAATGTGAGCATTTGCCCACTCAAGTCGGTTACGACGACGAACCGGAGTCAGGTCGAGACCCCGATGAGGACGACGAGCATGCAGATGAGCTTCCCTGAGACGGTTTCTGACAGTTTGTGCAGAAATTATTTGGTTATGCAAACAGATTGTTGCAGCAGCTGTCCGAGTGGCTGGTCTCAGACGATCTTGGAGGTGAACATGCTGGATGTGGAGGTCCTGGGCTGGTGTGGTTACACATGGTCTGCGGTTGTGAGGCCGGTTGGATGTACTGCCAAATTCTCTGAAACGCCTTTGGAGACAGCTTATGGTAGAGAAATTAACATTCAATTCACGGGCAACAGCTCTGGTGGACATTCCTGCTGTCTGCTCCCTCAAGACTTGCGACATCTGTGGCATTGTGCTGTGTGATAAAACTGAACATTTCAGAGTGACCTTTTATTGTGGCCAGCCTAAGGCACACCTGTGCAATAATCATGCTGTCTAATCAGCATCTTGATATGCCACACCTGTGAGGTGGGATGGATTATCTCGGCAAAGGAGAAGTGCTCACTATTCAATTCAATTCAATTCAAAACCTTTATTTATCCAGGTAAAATCCCATTGAGATCAATGATCTCTTTTTCAAGGGAGACCTGCAGCAGTAGGTTCCACAAGAAGACATAAACAACAGAACAACAAAAGGACATCATACAGCAAAATGTACAGGGATTACAATTGACATATTTAACCACATGTACAGATACCAACAGCATCTGATTTTGTAGCATCCAACCGAGCTTTAAAAACATGTAGTGGTACTAGCTTGGTAATTTTCCATTCTTTTTGCAGACTGTTCCATGTTAGTGGAGCTGCACATCTAAAAGCTTTCTTCCCTAAGACAGTCCTAGCACTTGGCACATTTAATAAAACCACAGCATGCGATCTCAGGCAATAAGTACTTTCAATTCGCAGAGAGATCAGGGAGCAGATATAAGATGGTAGTTTATCCAACATGGCTTTGTAAATGTCACAGATTTTTTCAGATTTGTGAACAATATTTGAGAGAAATGGTTATTTTGTGTATATAGCAAATATTTTAGATCTTTGAGTTCATCTCATGAAAAATGGGAGCAAAAACAAAAGTGTTGCATTTATATTTTTGTTCAGTGTAAGATAAGACATTATGAGTACTCACAATATAAGCAATATGATCTACTTTCAGCGAGAGTACTGTACAGATGTTCTTGTGACGCCAGCTCAATGCAACAGTCCTGTGCTGTAACAACATGCTGGCAGGCTTTGGTTGTACGTTCTGTCAAAAAGATATAAAGATATTTTGGTCTGGTTGTATAAGATTATAATTTAAATGTTAGTTTGGTACATATAATATTATAATTGCTCCCATATAAAAGTGTAATTGCATTATAACTTTGTTTATCCTCCAGGAATCGCATCCTATTGGTCTTCTTTTTGTAAAGATAAAAAAAGAATATACATGTTACTTTATGAGCTTTGGAGTCGCTGGTTGGTGGGTTGTTACCTGTGAGGGAGCGGGGAAAACTGACATACTTACCATAACACACACTTAATACTCTTGTGTTTCTGTGGTTCATGCTTCAATGCAACGCCAGCTCTTCATTTGAACTGTGTGTGTGTGTTAGGGCTGCACGGTATTGAAAAAAACTGACATCGCGATTTCCCCCCCCCCCCCTGCGGTATATATTGCGGTTTTTTAACCTGTTAAACCCCAAAGTCCCGGCCGGTACTTTACTTTTTTTTTCACGACACTGTGTCTCAGGGGATCTTAATATTTAAGAACCTATTAATGTGTTATACCAGATTAACGGAAATAATCTCAGCTAACTGACGATACAAACCATTTTATACCAAAACAAAACACAAGTCTCATAAGAAGCATCTAAATGACCCCTGAGCGAAAAATGCTAACGCACTTTGGCACAGAACTCAAGATAAAAGTACCCTTATTACTTATCGTAGCTGAATTTACAAGATATCCGATTAAAGCTGAGGTTCCACAGATAATTTAGATATATAGTATCATCACTGAGTGATCCGAACTCGGACAGGGGAAGCAAACACAGACATCACAACACGTACCTTTACGTAGCTTCTAGGGGAGATGTCTCACCGTAGCTGTCAATCTGATCAAAATACGTGTTCAATGGCATTAAAACGAGAAAGAAAAAACGCGGCTGAATCGGTTAATCCATAGGTTTTTAACGTCTCTGTATAAAAAAAAGATTTAATTTATAATCCATAATTCCATTTGTATGTAAATATCGCAGAGCAAAAGTTAGCTGCTAATGGTATCCACCAGAATGGCTGCTGCTTCCGGTCTTGGCTATGCGGAAGTCTCACACACACACATTACCAAATAAGGACTGATGTCACATGTCAAAATCCAGCAAGGTGGGCCAGAGATATGGAAAATCCACCCAAATGGCCCCAGAAGAGGTTTTTTTTGTGCTAAATCTGTCTAAAAAGGTCAAATATCAGGGGAAGTTCTACACACACCAACACATGAACAAATAAGGAGTGAGAGTGACGCGTAGCCAAAACTGGAAGCTGCATACCACCAAGGTGGCTACCATTAGCAGCTAACTTTTGTGCTCCGATTTTTACATAAAAATGGAATTATGGATTATAAACAATTGCTTCAAAGCCACAGATACATTATCAACCTATGGATCAACCGATTCAGCCGCGTTTTTTCTCGTTTTAATGCAATTGAACACGTCTTTTGATCAGATTGACAGCTACGGTGAGACGATCTCCCGTAAAAGCTCCGTAAAGGTACGTGTTGTGATGTCTGTGTTTGCTTCCCCTGTCGCGAGATCGGATCGCTTAGATACTATACTTAAATAATCTGTGGAGTCTCAGCTTTAATCGGATATATTGTATGTGCAGTTTCGATAAGTAATAAGGGTATCTTTATTTTGAATTCTGTGCTAAAGTGCGTTAGCATTTTTTAAAAAATGAATAAAACCGCACGTCCCTGCGGTGTGAATACCGCGCATGCGCATACCGCGGTTATCGCCATGACACGGTATATCGTTCAGCCCTAGTGTGTGTGTTTGAGTCTCTCTTTCCAACCAGTCACCCACACACCCAAACTGCTGCCAAGGAATTAACAGACATTACCAACATTTCCCAGAATTCATGGGGGTGTGTGCTTGTTTGTGAGAAGATTGTGATTCAGTGGCAGCAACCAGGTCTCACCACCACCAACATGGAGGTCAACTACTAGGTAGACTATTTGTTTGTAAGATGGGTGTAAACAGAGACAAGGGGGCGTATTACATTATTACATATTATGTGTGTATGTATTGAAATCAAAGTGTGTGTGTGTTCTTCCCCCCCGCTCTCTCCTTCGTCAGTGTTAGGACACACCTTCCTGCCAGGTATATAGGCTCAGTGCTCTCTCTCTCCTCATTACTCACACTGCTCTCTCTCTCTCTTGCTGTGTGTGTGTGTGTTTCAGTCTAAGATGCCCTAGGCGGGGAGAAGGGAAATGTAAATGGCTTCCAAAGTAAAAGATGCCGTGGTGTGGTACCAGAAAAAGGTAAGAGGCTGCACATTTCTTACATTTGCACTCTGGCATGCATGTCATTAAAGAAAGTAAACGCTATACTAATGTTAATGCTAGTTTTTAAAGTTTTAATTCCTACACTTTTGCAGCAAATGTTCTTTTAAATATTGTAACTGATTCCATCTAGGCTTCAGGAAATGTCACTATAGAGAGCCTGTCTTCATGTTGGATGGTCCACTTTGTTTATTCTGAAAAGGCAGTCTGTCTGCGAAAACAAATCATTCATAAACCCGTGTGTTTGCTTACGGATGTGCAGATGTGCGTTGATAAGAAACACCTAGAGAGGAGAGGCTGCTCTTTCTGTCTCCACGTTAAACAAAACATCCTTTTTTAAAAGCATTTCAATGTAGTAAACAAAGCTTGTTTAAAGAGTTGCAATGGCAAAACAGAAGTATGCAAATAAATGAAATGTTTTAGACTCTTGTAGTATCGAGTTGTAAATGTTAATATCTTTTATCTAAAGTAATCTTTAGAATTTAAAAAGAAAGCGACACCAAATGTGAACCTGCCCCCAGATCTGTTAAAAATAATTGTATAGTGCAAAATGGATCAGATATGACTACATTTTAAGTTTCTAAATCCATGAATGGACAATGTGATGCTCTCAGTGTCTCCTCACTATTTCAGAAGTGCTGAGTGATTAACTAAATGATATTTAGAAGCACCAGACATAAACCGTGCTCTCAAACAAGAACAAAAGGAGTTTGCTTCATGTAACTAATGTTAACAACTGTATTGCACATTAGAACCTGGAGGCAAATGTATGATAACTCCATAACATGACCAAAGATTATTCCAAACAAGTTATACTGAACGGGACATTTTACAGTTGAAAAGTTAAGTATTCTCGGGTAGATAAACTATTATCAAAATACTAAATGACCTCAAACATATCGATGTATATGCACCACCCAAATATCAAGTTATCCCTCTGTGGCACACTAAAGAAGCAGAGCTAAAACGTTGTTAATATTTCTCCCTTAACACGTGAAAGTGATTCTAATTAGGTGTGCCGACTCTCTGATGCACAGAGTTTGGCGACGGCCTCCTCGGTGGCACAGTGAGAATCAGCCCGGTTTAGTGTGTCTTCTTGTTCCATGGTCTCAGATATCAGATCCTCTGCTGGACTCCAGCGCTGCTCCCCCTGCAGCTCTCAGCTTACACCCCCCGTCTGTCTGTCCTCACTGATCTGTCTGTCTGTCTGTAACCTGGCTGTCTGTCTCTCTGTCTGTGTGTGTGTCTGTCGCTCTGTCTGTGTGTCTGTCTGCCTGCCTGCCTGTCTGTCTGTAACCTGGCTGTCTGTAACCTGGCTGTCTGTAACCTGGCTGTCTGTCTCTCTGTCGCTCTGTCTGTGTGTGTGTCTGTCTGTCTGTCTGTCTGTCTGCCTGTCTGTCTGGCTGTCTGTGATCTCCTGCTTGCACCTGGCTGACGTCAACATGAGCTTTCACTGGAATCAGATCACACTGAAAAATGACTCACATGAGACTTTAATTAAAGGTGGAAACTGCTTTCTGCACGATATAAATGACTATTGTCTTTTGAAAAAAGTGTGTTTCCCGGCTTTGCTTCATTATTTTGGATCTTAAATTAATTGCAGGCAACGGTAAAGGCGGAAACCACTTTTTGAAATCTACAGAACTATAAGACTTTACTAAGGTTCTGGATTACAAACGGGAAAAACAGGAGTGCCTTTTTTTAGCTGAGCTTGTCTGGAAAGAGAAGCACCAGTGACGAAAAGCGCTGAGTCATGAAAGAAAGAAAGCCTTCTTAAGTCGCAGATCACACCTGTCTGTCTTTCTGTTTCCCTTAGCTACCATAATGTAAAGGAAATAAAACAAATTAACTTGTTTCTGTTGGGCATCATAAACTGAATTTATTTTATTTGCTGTTTAGATTCCCAGGACAGGATGATTTAAAAAAAAATAATAATTAAAAAAATGTGCTCAAATATAAAAAACACAGCTAGAGCCAAACACCTGAAATTGAGCCAAATGAACAAACTCTGCCCTCAGCAGAGGATTGAGATGTGTACATTTGTTAAATAAGACTGTGGCTCCCCACAAGCTCACATGCTAGAAAAACCTGTTGTGTTTAATAGCCTTGACTTGTCTGTGTTGTGGTGAAAATCTGTTCAGGAGATCCCTCAGATGACACCGCAAATCTGGAGGGAAATGTCATTTCTTTTGTCGTGTTAACGCAGTATTTCCATCCATCCATCTTCTCCCGCTTATCCGTGGTCGGGTCGCGGGGGTAGCAGTTCCAGCAGAGAGCCCCAAACTTTCTTTTCCCTGGCCACATCAGCTCTGACTGGGGGATCCCAAGGCGCTCCCAGGCCAGCGAAGAGATATAATCCCTCCACCTGGTCCTAGGTCTACCCCTTGGTCTCTTCCCAGCTGGACGTGCCTGGAACACCTCCCTAGGGAGGCGCCCAGGTGGCATCCTAACTAGGTGCCCGAACCACCTCAACTGGCTCCTTTCGACACGAAGGAGGAGCGGCTCAACTCTGAGTCCCTCCCGGATGACTGAACTTCTCACCTTATCCCTAAGGGAGACACCAGCCACTCTGCGGAGAAAACCCATCTCGGCCGCTTGTATCCGCGATCTCGTTCTTTTGGTCATGACCCATCCTTCATGACCATAGGTGAGGGTAGGAACGAAAATGGCCCGGTAGACAGAGAGCTTTGCCTTCTGGCTCAGCTCCCTTTTCGTCACAACGGTGCGGTAAAGCGACTGCAGTACCGCTCCCGCTCCTCCGATTCTCCGGCCCATCTCACGCTCCATTGTTCCCTCACTCAAGAACAAGACTCCGAGATACTTGAACTCCTTCACTTGGGGTAAGGACTCATTCCCTACTTGAAGTGGACAGTCAATCGGTTTCCTGCTGAGAACCATGGCCTCAGATTTGGAGTATTTGACATGTAGAAAACTCAACAACAACAGAGACGGTGCACATTAACATTAATAAACATTTCTGTAAATGCGCCAGAGTGGGCCAAGAGGCTAGATATTTGGGTGAAAAAAAAGCTTTGAATCAGCCATTGTATAAGCTGAATCACATGCCAGCTAAGTTATTTCTTAAAAAAATGTACTACAAGAATAAGCATAAAATGTATGAGTTTGAAGGAGTTTTATTTGCATTGTCAGTCAGAAAGGTAAAGGACCCTCACCCCTTCAGACTCTAGGATGGCTCGGTGTATTCCTGCGTCATGTCTGCAGACAGGCTGCATATAGACGCAGTCATGTGTTGTTCTCACTGTCAGAACTCAATGTTACAGCACCACACACACACTTTGTTTTGTATAACTGTCTGACACATAGTGCTGACTACACTCCAGTCGGGGGCTTGTCAAGGATACAGTTGAGCTTAAGAAGTTGCACCGTCATAAATCAGCTTATAGCTTATTTGTGTGGTGGCTCTAAGGCTTTTTTAAAGACATTTATATCCTTGGTATGTGGGCGAGATCTGTCGAGGTTAAGGACCTTACAGTCTCACACAGTAAGTGTGAAGAGTTTATTTATGGAGGACATGTCACATGACTAGAGAAGAGGAGACATCACAGGAATGATCAATTAGCTTCATAAGTTATTTATATACTATATTGGTAGTTATGTACTGTATGCTTAAAGTGAATGGACCATGGGTATAATGGTAATGTGACCACAGTTGGTATAGGTTTAGCATCTAGACAGGGCTGAGGTCAATTCAGATGGATTTGCTGTCGTCTTCCTGCTACAAATATTTATCCTTAGTCAATTAAAAAAATGGTCAGTCTGATTTATAGCTGAAAGATGAGTTAATAATTGATAAATCAGACGGATAATCATTTTATTGTTTAAGTAGTTTTTTATGCCACGTTTTCATTGTTTCAAGCCTTTATGATATGAGGGGTCGGTGTCTTATGTGATGGTAAACTAAATATCTTATCTTATTATATTTTGGACTGTGGATCAAACCTTAAAACATTTTCTAAAATGTGAGAAAAGGATGGTGGAAATGTGCGGTTCTTGGCAGATGAATTGATAGTCAAATAAATAGTCATTAGGTGCAGCCCTGCCCTCCTCCTCATCATCAACACATACAGGACATTTACAGAGTGAGTGGAGAGATTTTTTAATCTGTCAACACACACATACTTGCTGAGCTAAAAATAGACCGTACACACACTCTAGCTACTCAGTGCGTTGCCATGGACACACGTAAAAACACAGCAGAAGGTTAATCTGCACGCCACAAGCAGCTGTCTGAACCCAAATCCTTTTTAATTGTTCTTTCCCCTTCATCTTTTTCAGTTGTTGAATCTTATTTGGGGTTTTGCATTACATTTTCACTCAAATATTACTTTCTCTTTTTATTCTGTGAAGAAATCACTTTTTTATGACTACATTTTTGATTGAAATTCTCAATGTGAGTAAGTAGGTCAGTTTGCTTTATGGCCTCGTCTATGTATTCAATTCTGGGGATTTTTTGGCTATCTATTTATGAGTTATAGTTAATTATTTATTGAAGGAAAATAAAAATAATCCGGTAGTTGAACTCTTACTTTAAACTATGCAATTAATTTTAAACAGTTTCAGGATTTTTTTGTCTAGCATTATATTTTGTATCATTCATTAAATCCTTGAAAATTTCCCATTTATTGCACACACCAGTCTAAAGTGAAAGTGTCCTTGTACACACACCAGCAGCCACCACACCCCGTCATGTACACAGGTGATTCCCACAACCAGACGAGGCCTTTCCCATCACAACCTGATCAACAGCGGAGAATACCATGTTTACAATCTGAAGGAAGTAGTGAGAAGTAAGACGTATAGTTTATTGGAACCTAAAATAGATTTAGTTGATTAGTTTAACGTTGCCACGACCTTAAGTACAAAAAGGAAGGGGGCTTGACAGTGTTATTTATCCATTCATATTATATATTTATAATTTCTCTCAGCTGGATTGCGAGGTCTATACGAAGCTGGAACATTTACAAAAAAAGCCAACACTTCCAAATCCAACATAACAAAAAAAGCTAATCCTCATTAAGTGAAACTCCTACCAGCTAAATTAAGCTATTGTGTGCAATGCAAAAATACTCAGAAACAAGCAGTACTGTCATTAGAACCTTTTTGAAGCAATTCTCGAGTCCCGTTTCTATCCACCGGATAAAAGCAAGTCTAATATTTTCCGTACTTTTATCAGTCTCTGTCACCACAAAATCCAGAGGGAACCATCTGGATCTTTAGCAGATAGCACCTCCATTGTCACAACAGATGTACCCTCAGTCAGCCAATTCGGAGCAGGACAGTGTTTTTTCTTCTTTTTTTACAGCTTTTCCCCCAAAAATGCACCTGCTGCAGCTGGAAACCAGGCTGAGAGACAGAACCACACAATGCAGCTGTGAGCTGTGAAACAGAAACAATGAGCTGTGTAGAGCTGAAGGGAACTGCAGAGCTAGTCGATAATTGTCTGTGGCTCTGTCCCTACACCTTCCTCATCACAATGTCATTATAAAATATTGATTAGAGCAGCTTTTAAATCAACAATCAAGGCTGAGCATGCTCCTCGACTATCTGATCATTTGTTTTGTGGTAACTTGAAACTACAATCTCAGCTAGTCTGTAAAAACAGTTAGACACTAACTGATTAAAACTCTGCTGACTAATTATTGACAGCTCGTGTGTTAATGTGTGAAAGTGTATGATTGTCTACTGCAGACACACACACCTCCTCTTACTAGCAGCAACACCCCCTACAGGGCAGAGGCAGTTGTTATATAATTTTGTTGCTTCGCCAACATAATCCCCTTCTCTTTCCCTCCATGGATCATCCCTCCATCCGTCGCCATGGTGACCCCAGCACTGCCGCAGCGGCACATTTGGCCTCATCATCTTCCCTTCTGGTGCACCCTTGAGCTTGATTTTGTGGTTTGAAAAATGAAATGAGTTGTCAAAATCTGCAAAGTTTGGGATTTTTCTTAGGGAAAAGTGTGGGCCAATTCCCAAAAAGTGAGGGTATTTGTATCCCTTGCAGTCCCTAAAGTTATCTTACAGGGAATCTAAATGCCAAAATAAATGGACAGAGGAACTGCTTTGTTGCCTAAGAACTCATTTATTTTGAGTAGGGGTGATCATGCAGATAGTGATGTAATTTGCAGTGTGTGTATGTGTGGGGATAAGAGGATTTCTAGCACTGTAAATCCACTCGGTCAGATCTCAGTTATGAAATCACTCCATGATGTAATGAGGCGCGTGTGTGTGTCTGAAAAGTACTCCTCTTTGCATACCTGCTCTCCTCCTTATCTCCACCCTCTTTCCTTCTTAATCTTACTGCTGTGTAGGGCTGCACGATTTGGGGAAATCTAATTGCGTTTTTTTTTACAGATATTGCGATTCGATTTGCGATATTTGTTTTTAATTCATTGTAAAATGCGGCCATATCTCCGGCTAGGAAGGTCGTATCAACGTGCTCGCGTCTCTAGCACCCCCACAGCCCGAGCTACGAGTGAAAGAACTAAACTTACATGGAACTTCCATTGGGTTGCTTTAAAGTCAAGCTTCAGTTTAAGATTCACCCTGTAATAGAAACATGTGATGGAGCATTACTAACCTGACTCAGATGCTTTGTTTCACCAAACCATCTAAAGCTCCATTGGAAGCCATTTAGAAAGGGCAGGCACTTTCAGAAGCACTTGGCAGGTGATTGGATCAATCTGTCTATCACCTTCGATCATGGGCCACTTCTGATTGGTTAACAATGGCTGGTACATGTGGAGCACAGCACTTCTGATTGGTGTGGATGACTTACATTCAAGAAGAAACAAAAAATGTAAAAAATAAATAAAAAATTAAATGTTAAAAAAAATCGCGATTTCAAATCGATTAATCGTTCAGCCCTACTGCTGTGTAGTCTGGTCATGTTTGCCCTCTGGCTGTCCTCCACACACACTCAACAATCCTCTCCAATCTTTGCGTGTGTATTTCTTAATAGGTTGAGTGATGTGGAAAATATGCTGTCAGCCCAAATGTCACGGAAGCAATCAGTCACTCAGACGTCAGATTTCATGCTAACAGATGCTCAGAATAGACCATTTGTCCTAACCCAGGGGTCTGCAACCTTTTTGACCAAAAGAGCCATTTTTCCCCCTTTTCCACAAAATGTTTTTGTCTGGAGCCGCAAAACATATTTGATAGCTTGATAGCTTATAAAGTTGTATATTGTTACATCAGACCACAACTTTTTTGCATTTATTATTTATTACTTTATAGAAAACTGTTTAACTCTAATAATAAACAAAGAACTCTTATAAGGAATAAAATAAAAAAGACACAGGCCTACTTTAAAATAAATTAAACACAGCACTTGGGGGGTCCTCTGCACATTTGAAGAAAATGAATATAATTCAAATGGGCCCACTTTGAAATAAATCAAACATATAGCTGCACCCTAAAAAGAGTTAACTGATTGAATGATAACTGAAGATCGTCAGCTGTCTTCCTCTTCCGTGTTGTTCCTCGATACGTAAAGGCTGCAGCACCTTTGACAACTTCTCTCCACATATCAAACATACCGGTAAGCCAGCATCGTTTGCTGTGAAAGCATATAACTCTAACCACGCAGAATCAAACCCTCTGTGTTCCTCCCATACTTTTATTTTCTTTGATTTATCCATAGTTCGCTCATCGAGCCGGAGGTCAGGTTATTGGCCTGCAAGAAAAGGCGCTGGTGCGGGACTGCAGCCGGATATGACGCATATTTTAGTTGACCTAATTAAAACCGTTTTTTGCCTCAAAATACAAGATATGAAACATTTTCAACCATGCAACACAATATAAATAGTCCTACAAATATTTGTATTGTATTTCCTTTTTTAGAATATTAAACTTGTTTCGCCAAATTAATATGATAAATACAACTTTTAAGCTTGTAAAGGCATAATTACAAACGGTAACTTAACGTCACAGCTGGCATAACAACAGCCGGTGTTTCTTTTGAGTTTCCCCGGGAAACAAACGCATTACACACAAACACGTCACAGATTATTTCGCAGTATTTGGCTGCTGAACGAAATCATGTACGCAGCTCGTGACGTAACTAGGAGTCTAGTGGACGTTATCAGTACTAAACGTAAAACAAAATAAAATATATATATTTTTAAAAAAAAATTTGTATTAATTACGTTGTTTATAAATTAATCTGAGGGCCGCAAAAAGAGGAGGTGCGGCCGCCGGGCAGCCATTTGCCCATCCCTGCTCTAAATGGTAGAACACTTTAAAAATCAAAGTTGTGCTTGAGATAAGGGTGAGACGCAGCACGGCTCAATGTGACTCACTGCCTGACCCACATCTCACACGGGTGATATCCCCTGTTAACCACAAGATACCAGTCATCAGGGCTATTAAAGTAAAAGCACAAACACTGACATGGTCCTCTATTAGTTTTAAGTATCTATGAAAGAGAAAAATAAATAATCGTGTCTCTCCGGGTTCTCCTTTCCTCATCAATGACCCCCCCTTCCTCTCTTTCTATGCATCGTTGATGAAGTCTCATTAAAGATGCACACTTTCCACTGGCAGGAACGCAGGGTGACCCAGAATCAAAGCCTTGCAGACACACACACACACTTGCATGAATACACTGATCTGCTGAGGTCAGATCATCAGCTGATCCTGTTAAGTCTCTGAAAACACTCACACTATGAGAAAAGTAAAGAAACTAAATGATGTGACTCCCAGCGACCTTGTGCTCTCTTTCAATTTCATCAATGGAAGCAGAAGGTTATCTGCTAATTGTGACCATGAGGCCAGATACGGCCCAAGAAGCTGACTCAGATAAGGAAATATATGATGCATTATGATGTGATATGAATTATAATGCCACATAGCTGCACCTGCAAGGTGAATACAGCTGGTAACAGAACAAGTGTTTGAATGCGTACATTAACAGGTTTATGATATCACTGCCCCGTCTAAAACACGATCTGACTTTAATTACATTTGACTCAAGTGTTTCCTCAACTTAATGTGTTGCTTAAAATAATACTTCTGCATACAGTATGCGACACTGTGAGTGTTGCACGGCCAGATACGGCTCAGCAGACTCAGATAAGGAAATATATGATACATTATGATGTGATATGAATGATAATGGGACACATCGACGTCTGCACGCACAGTGCCGCGGACTGTAGACTATATGTTACTTTGATCCGGTTACTTATGTTGTGGCCATACTTGCCAACCTTGAGACCTCAGAAATCGGGAATATTTCAAAACCACCGGGTGGGGGGGGGGGGGGATCGCCGGAGCTGTATTAGCTTAACATTAACATGCTTATTGTAGTTGTTAGTGCACTGTCTTGCGGCCTGTAGTATGGAAAGGAGTGAGCAGAGGGTAGAGTTGTCGATTCTTGTTCAGTTTACTGTGACTCTCTTCCTCACCCTCTCAGACTGTCAGTTGTGCGCACTACTAAAGAGACGCGCTACCATGGAAACCAAACGATGGTGTAGCTGTATTAAAGTCCGAGTGGAAACAGTCCTGAGTAAATCTGATTTTGTCAGAAATCGGGAGAAATGCGGGAGAAATATGACCCCGGGAGGAAACTGGGAGAGGGCAATGAAATCGGGAGTCTCCCGCGAAAATCGGGAGGGTTGGCAAGTATGGTTGTGGCAGATATTTAAGTAAGCTTTCTTAACGCTAATGTTATAATAGTCAGATTGCTCTGAAGATGGGAGGGGATATTCTATTAATGTTCACGTTCACACAGTCGGTGATTTTTGCCGGCCGTCTCCTAATGTTGCTCTCAAAGTGTACCAGATTGATGCTTTTAACTTCAATATTTAAAAACAAATCTTCCCAGGGAGCATGCCCCCGGACCCCCCTAGAGGAGGTTAGGTCCCCCCCACCACACTTAAATCATGTTCACATGGATAGGAAACTAATTAGCACACATCTTGTGTCCACATCTTTCTGTTTGGTGGTCATGCCACACCGTGCGCGTGCATGCGTGAGTCATGGTGAGATATCTGGATTTAGAGGTTGCTTTTTCTTTGCACAGCATGAAAGAAAGGCCAAATGAATGGGCTGTGATTTTAGTATTTTTAAGCAGAGGTCAATAATTTGTACGGCCCTCGGAGGATGTTGAAAACATTGAAATGGCCCTTGAGAGGAAAAAGGTTCCCCACCCCTGGTTTAAAGCGATCAAGTCATATTACAGGATAAAGGAAATACAGTTTAAACTGCCGTTGCAGTTCAAATCACCGTCTGTGTGAACGTGAACATTAATAGAATATCACCTCCCATCTTCAGAGCAATCTGACTATTATAACGTTAGCGTTAAGAAAGCTTACTTAAAAATCTGCCACAACATAAGTAACCGGATCAAAGTAACATTAAGTACAGTCCGCGGCATATCACATCATAATGTATCATATATTTCCTTATCTGAGTCAGCTGAGCCGTATCTGGCCGTGCAACACTCACAGTGTCACATACTGTATAGCCTATTATTTTAAGCAACACATTAAGTTGAGGAAACACTCGAGTCAAATGTAATTAAAGTCAGATCGTGTTTTAGACGGGGCAGTGATATCATAAACCTGTTAATGTACGCATTCAAACACTTGTTCTTTTACCAGCTGTATTCACCTTGCAGGTGCAGCTATGTGGCTTTGATCCTGGATAAAGTGTTTAAGTCATGGATGTTTAAAGTTTAACTTCTTCATTTTTGACTAATATTATAGTTGACTTTTTCTTCAGGAAGTATGACGCTGCGCTGTCAGTACGCTTCTCCATGTTTGTGATTGGTCGAATGCTCCAGAGATACCACCCCTTTCATGTGAACGCGCACCTAACTAGATAGGACACGGCTGGCTTCAGCGAACGAGTTGATAGCCAGCGTCGTAGGACAGTTTAGCGAGAGCGGCTTTGTTTTGGATTAAGTCAACCGGATAACTCAAAACATATCCAGGATAGGTTGAACTTGATTCGTAGTATAGGCCCCAGGTTTGCCGCTCAACATAAGTTACCATGGAGATCTAGCCTGCTAAGAAGTGAACCAGCGTCGTAGGACCGGAAACCCAGAGTTTTCCCTGAAGTTAGCTCGTTAAGCAAAAATCCGGCTTCATCGTATAGGCCTCTGGTCATATCTGACATAGTACAAACCTATCTTGTCCCCAAAATAACAGCACCTTCTGTCCATCTCTGTCGTGCTTCAATCTCACACACACTGAATTTTCGAGTATCACTCATACATCTTAAGTGTGTATTACCCTCCCCTCTCTGCACACACACTGGTCTATTGATCTCTGTGACAGGTGGTGCTGCATGCATTTCCCCACGTGTGTGTGTGTGTGTGTGTGTTTAAAAGGTATGTTAGTGTTAAACAATGCCACTTATGGCCTTAAAGATACCATGCATATAGGGAGGTAAGGCATTAAGATATAATGCAACAGAAACACATTTATAAAATTACATTTATAAGTTAGTTGATTTAATCGAAAGCAGCGGAAAAAATGAACGTTTTCAGCTTGGTTTTAAAAAAGGGTGGCGGCGGAGTTGCAGTTTTCTAAGAGTTGGTTCCACATATCTGGAGCATAAAAGCTGAATGATTAACACAAAGTCAACTCACACTGCCGGTGAAATGTTGTCCCTGGTGACGTAGCTCTCCTGTTCCTCTGTCGTTTTTCCCTTTTTTAAAAGCTAGCAAAAATATTGGACAGTTTCCAGGGGAAATGAGAATAAAATGTGGAAGCCTACAAGATGTCTTGAATATCTCCACATTCACAGAAACCTTGATTTAAAAAAAAAAAAAAACAGCATAAATACATTCTTGGGTTGAATGTTCGTTAATGAAGCTTCAATGAAATGTAAAACAAGTTGGTACAGCATATGTTATTTGTCATAAGGTGTGGCACAAGAGGATCCTTTTTAAAGCTACTTAGGATTGTATTAAAGTGCAAAGAGGTGTGTTAATTACAGTTTTTGGTAAGAATTAAACACAGATGCTAGACTCTTGTCCTAATTTATGATGCAAAGATTGATCAGCGTATATCATCATCCCCGTCACGCCTGTAATCATTGTTTAATGAGATCATGACGGCTCCAGTTGTGAAGCAAGAGCTTTTCAATCCTGAATCCCACACAAAACAAAACGCCACACCATAATGACATGTGTTTGCAGACTCATCACTATCTTGAAAATCCTTTGTTATGGAGATATAATCTGGCTTTTAGTCACGATAATGATGCAGCCGAAAGTTTCTTCAGTTCCCTTTGACTTCATGAGATAATTGTTGTTTTTATTTAGTATATGTTGATCCTTCGGTGAGGGGAAGTGAAGCTTCAATAGTGCGTCTAAGAAATCCTTCACATCTTAATTCCTCTTCTTGTTAACTCCAGTACGAAACAAACTGTTACTCTTCTCTCTATAATCCATCTTTAATCCCTTCTCTTGTTTCCAGATTGGCGCCTATGACCAACAGATATGGGAGAAATCAGTAGAGCAGCGAGAAATAAAGGTACGCTTGTTTTATCCTTGGTTTGCTCCGTGTTTCTGTTGTTTCATCTCATTTTCCTGTTTGTGTTTTTCTTCTTATTTTAAAAGTCTTTTGTTATTTTGGCTCCCCTTTGCCAAGTCATTGTTTTGTCCTCTCTTTGACTTTCCTCCATCTTTCTTCATTTTGTTCAGTTCTTGCTGTCTCTCACCATGCTGCCAGTTCCTTTCCAGTGTTTTCTTTTAACTCTTCCCTCTCTGCCCTCACGGCTGGGTGTCACCTGCCCATCTCTCCTCTCTTCATCTCCATCTCCACCCCCTCCTTCTTCCATCCGTCTTTTCCTCCTCCTCTCTACAGTTTATTTCTCTGGTGAGTATGCAGCGGGGAGGACGTCCCTCTTGTTGTCCCACAGTGCACGTCTGCTCACCCACGCTGTAGACTACTAGACTGTGATTGGTTGGTTTGATCGCTCATTTCAGTCGCCTATCAAAACCCCAGTGTGTTTTCATATCCCCACTTTGTGTTCACACTGTAGCAACACTGCTTTGTGACCGGCTGTTTCCTTAAAGTACATCTGCAGCCAGACGGGGGCCTGTGGTGTGAACACACAGCTGGATTAGCTCAGAAACATTAGTCTTCTTTCACTCCTAGCAGCAGTTTTCAGTTTAAGGTCTTCCGGACTTCTTGAAGGTCAGTTAATATCCGAGATTGAAGAAAGACCAAACAGTTTTCTCAGTTATCTAACTGTGTATGTGACCTGTCAGTGCGGACTGTTTATCCAGGACTAGACATAACAAGATCAGGTAGAGAGGTGTATTCCAGTGTCTAGTTCACAGAGAACATGTGCACATGCTTCATGTCCTTCCTGTGTGATTTGCAGACTGTATTTAGAAGGAAACCTGCATTCCCAAAAATAACACTACAACATAAGGCAACATATCATTGTTCTACCATCAAATTAGACAGTCAAACAATAATAACAGTGCTAAAAAAGAAAAGATGGCAAGTTATGTAGATGAACATCTAACTAAAGGGTGAAATGTAAAGATGAAGTCAACTTATGAAAACAAAATAGAAGTTATACATGTTAGTAGTACTACGAATTGGAGACACTTTGAAAGAAAACCACCTCCTGTCTTTCATTTTTCTAAAGCACTTTGAAATGCCTTGTTTTGAAAGGTTCTATATAAATAAACTTGCGTTGCCTCGTCTTGCCTCCTAAACGTGACTCATTTCATTAAATAGCTCATTGGTTCCAAACAGATCAAGCCGAACTCGTATAAATGACCTGACACTAACCTCACCCAAAATACAACTCCAGTAATGATCATTTGGTTTTTTAGGACACTGATCTTGTTGCCCCCTGTTCTATTGCTTTGTGATATCACTTTGTAATGTTATCACAGTTCCAGGACATATTAAAGAGTGTCTACGTATACATTGCATTAGCAACTGATGAGCCGTTTCTACTCTCTGTGCCATCTCTACTCTTACCCCCCCCCCCCCTCCCCTACTGTACCACTCTGTTTAATGAGCTCAAAGTCCAGACACACACAGCGCTGTGACCTTGCTTCTTGGTCAGTGCAGTGATTGGTTCCCAGAGTTAGACAGTTTCTCTTGGCATGGATATACGATGTGTCCCCTCCTCAGCCCTATAGGGTGTTAACTGTACTGTTTACAGCCTCTTAAATATCTAGATCCACCAATTCTTCTCATACATCTATTCAGCTGTCTATAAAAAGCACTGATTTTAGCAGCTGATCCGGCAGGGATGTCATCATTTAAGTCTTTATAATACTCTAGATTTATTTTTATACAACAAAGTGCAATGCTTATTTGCAGCAAGCATTATCAATATGTAATAACAGAACGGATAAAGACCAATAAGCAAAGAAAGAGAACTGAAATATGTTTTTGTTTGTTATTGCAATATATTGTATCTCCATATAGGTAGCGACACGTGCGTCATTTCATAAATCTATACAAATTAATGTCACAATTAAGCATGTTTTTATCGTAAATAAATCAAAATAGTCATAGTGTATGTGTTTATACTGTTGTGAAATAAATACTTGACAAATCAAAAAACAAGATTTGATTTAAAACTTGCAATATGAGCTTAACGGTCATATAATGTAGAAAATGTATTTCCAGCTGTGCACCGACTACGTTTAAATGCATGCACACAAATGCAGAGTAATCAGATTAAGACAGCAGTATGCTTGAACTACACTAGGCTATTCAAGTAAGCAGAAATGGTGGGTGTAGGCATTCAGGAGTTAAACATAACGCTGAATGAATAAATAAACGCAATCTTGCACATTGTACAAAACATTCATGTTGGATCAACCACTGAAGCGACATCTTGTAACTGGAGGAGGAGTTACAGAGAGACTGTGAATAGCACAGAGATAAGCGCTGTGGCAGCAGAGATGTGTGTGTGAAGGACTCCTGCTGCGGGAACTCCACCGCCAACAGGAACTTATTGATCGGCTTCTTTCAGCCCTGCACACACACACACACACACACACACACACCTTTCTCCTTTCTCACGGTTTCCCTGTCTGTCTCAAACACACATACTTGCACTCCGTATTAGCTCATTGGTGTTGCTATCTGTAGATAAGGGCCCCCATCATGCCTCTGTATCAGACCATTTACTGATAACACAGAACCTGATTGACCTCTATGTAAATATTGTCCGATCAGATTTAACTGGACAGCGCTGTTATTTGAATGAATGTGAAATGTACAGTATACACAGGTAGTTTCTCTGTACACTGATAATGAAACCCTCCAGTAGCGCTGGGAATAGTTTGAAAGATTTCAATACCGGTCCAGATATGATACCTGATTTTGTTGTGCTAATACAACAAATAGAAATACTTTAGATACTACACTGTCTTCAATACTAGAGCAGTACCAGTTGCCTGACCTCAGATATTGCTGCTTCCTCATAGAAACCACCACGCCGTCAATACTGCACTTGAGTCAAATGTTTTCCGCTTTCACATGAAACTAAAGAAGCCAACACTTGTGAATGGTTGTTAATGTTCAAACTCTTCAGAAGATCAGGCTAAAACATTTGACAGAGTAATGTAGTCTCAAAATGAATTGCGATTAGTTTGGATGGGGCTGGGCAGAGTGTGTTTGTCTTCACATGTTGTTCATCAAATCTAAACTATTGTCAGGCTGCTCACCGTAGAGCACACAAAAGCAAACGCACACCTTTTTAAAATGTTCAATTTCACGAGTGCTGTCACTCACAGAGGAAGGCTGTCCTGCACCACATTTGATGTAAATGAATCATTTAGAGCGAACAATAAAAGTTTCAGGAAAGTTTGTCAACATGGCTGAGAGAGCAGTCTCACACACACAGATGATGCGTGTGTGTGCAGCGTAAGAAGGAAAGGACTAGTTGGCACAGGAAGTCAGCGTGCCACGGGGGTGTTAGAGGCATGGGCAAACTAAGGCCCGTGGGCCAAATACGGCCCGTTGGGCTTTTTAATCTGGCCCGCCATATATTGGTAAAAAATGGTCCAAATGATAGTAAAGACTGCATTCATTTAGCCTTTTTCCTGCAATACCCGGCATTTCAGTTGATCCCACTAGATGGCGCACTCTAGACACAATTGACCTTTGCTGGAGTCTGGTCTATTCTCTGGCCCCACTCGGCAACCCGGCAAGATCTAAGAACCAAATACGTCACGCTTACATTGGAGTGGTCGAGATTAACCTGAGCAATAACAGTTCATGGCGAGTACAAGCTGTAACAAGCAGTAGCGCTGAGCAAATTGACTAGAACGCGACCACACACTTATATAAAGTCAGGCAACACTAACCAGGCTTAGTGTGATCCTGTTTATTTGACCTTACTTTAATAACCATCCGTTCACTGTTATTGACCATTGTGGAGAGGCAGACGTTTTCCTTGTTTTGTATTATTGCAGCTATCGGATCAATACATGGGCTACATGTGGCCATCACAAGTCAAATCATAACGAAAACTACGCCGGTAAAATATGCGTGTAGAAAACGGCTTATGCCACAATATGATAGCAACAAGTAGTCAAGATAGTCTGATTAGCTTTGGTTGCTATGCTAACATCACCTGTAGAATGCCAGAGAAACTTTCATAACAGCGTTGTGATGCCAAACAGCTTTCAGACTAAAACACATTCACTTATGGGGATGGGGGATATTTATCAGCTGCTTGTGTGACAGTCAGACAGTGAATACTTTACAGCGTCCGCTGCCGCGAGTTAACGGGACAATAAACTCCGGTGGACGAGCAGCGCTGCAGCGGGCGGTAATGCGGGCGGTAATGCTGTCGGTAATGCCGCTGAACCACATTAATAAACAATGAACCACGGCACTCTGGAGAAAGGTATAAGGTTGGAGAAGTAGTTATTTAATTTAATCTGGCTTCGTATGATTAAAAACTACCCGACGCAGTCCTCTATTGATGTTGTTGTGAGCGGTGTTGCGGTGAAAATCAGCGACGTAAAACGCTGTGTGGGTCATAAGAAGACACCTAAACGGTTACGTCATGACGCAATGACACAATAATTCACCTTTGAACCTGCATCAGTAACAATGAGTGGACCAAAGAAAAGAAAAGTCGACAATGAGTGCCGAGTGTTTAATGAGGAGTGGACAGCTAAATATCTACTGGCCCGGCCCATCTGTCAAATTTTAAAAGTCATAGTGTCCCCCGAGCCAAAAAGTTTGCCCACCCCCGTGTTAGAGCCTGGCTCATACAACGCACACAGCGCCATGTTGAAGCTGCTGGAGAGAACCTGGCTGGCGGAGGCTGCTGCAGACCTCTGAGAAATGACGCATGTTTTCCCTTTATCCTCGTGGAAAGCAGCAAAAGAGATGTTTACAATCAGACCCGCTTAATGCAATAAAGTTCAAGCATTCCAGATCAGTAAAGTCTAGTGTTTGTGAGTAGATGCCGTGAAATGGAGAATAGAGCCAGTAGCTGTGTGAGCCTGAATGCACGGCGTGCCTCCTCAAACACTGACTGTGTGTGTGTTCATGAAGGCATAAAGTGCATGAGAAGCCTCCTGTAGATCCTGTGTGTGTCAATATGTGTTTATTAATAATCTGTGTATTATTGACTGTGTCTCTCTGTCTCCCCCTGCAGGGCTTGAGGAACAAGCCAAAGAAGACAGGACATGTCAAACCTGACCTTATAGACGTGGACTTGGTTAGAGGTGAGAACAAATTGTATGGGCTCAGAACAGTCTCATAATACACACATGCACACAGAAGGATTCACACTTGTGTTTTTCAATGCACAAATGTGTTCCGTTTCATATACATGTAAATAAAATCCAAATACAGAAAAAAGTTTTACATATGTATTTTTGATCCTCACATATTTGTTTTCCCGTTTAAAACCTCTGAACCTGCAACACAACCAGCTTCCTGTGCACGGATCGCTGTGCATTCGTGTGTGGGTTTTTTGAGACTCCCCTGACGGTCAGCCGTCGCAATAAATCATACCCTCGTGGGAGCACGCTCATGTGATTGGCTTAGAATGAAGGAGACATCTGATTGGCTATAGATAGAAATAATTACAAGTACGAATCGGCTGACCGTCGGGGGAGTCTCAAAAAACCCACACACGAATGCACAGCGATCCGTGCACAGGAAGCTGTTTGCAGGTTCAGGGGATTTTAAACGGAAAACTAATATGTGAGGATCAAAAATACACATGTAAAACTTTTTTCTGTATTTGGATTTTATTTACATGTATATGAAACGGAACACATTTGTACATTGAAAAACACAAGTGTGAATCCTTCTGTGTGCATGTGTGTATTATGAGACTGTTCTGAGCCCATACAATGGTGTCTGTTTTCAATCAAATGTATCCTTTGTTGTTAAATAGTTTCACGGTTGGACTGAATAGATACTCAAGAAAGAAATGAAGAATGAGAGTAGATGAATAGAAGAAGGGAGATCTGTAGAAAAAAACATACTGAAGGAGAAAGATCATGCTGAATGTTAAAATAAAGTCATTGTTCTCTTCCTCTGAAGGTTCGGCCTTTGCAAAGGCCAAGCCAGAGAGTCCGTGGACGTCCCTGACTCGGAAGGGCCTGGTCCGAGTGGTCTGCTTCCCCTTCTTTTATCGATGGTGGATCCAGGTCACCTCCAGAACCATTTTCCTCTTACTGCTGGCTCTCTACCTGCTGCAAGGTATGTGTGCCAGTGTGTGTGTGTGTGTGTGTGTGGTTTATTATTTGTTACAAGACTGTTGCAAAACTGCGTATCATTTGTTTTTTTGAAAGGGACTATGACGTTCAAGGCTTAAGAGGCCAGCTGCTGCATCGCCTTTCAACAATATTACTGATGAATTTAGTATCCATGCAGGAATCAGTCCTCAGATGAAGTCTTTAACCAAGGAGCTATTTCACAGGACGTTCAGCAGCTGATACTCTGCGTCTAATCTGCAGTTAAAATGTCTCTTTTGAATCCTCCTCACTTCCTGCTCACTTCCCACACATGCAGCATAAAAACACACACACAACTTCTCTCTGATTTACTACCAGATTCAGCAAGCGTTCATGGCTGCGAGGGAGCAGAAATATCAAACACACCCAATCGCAAACAAAGAATTCTGTTAGCAAACAGTTGCTTAGTGCCACACGGAGCAGACACAAAGCAACACATGCATCCCACGTGACACCTGATGAATGTGAGTCTCACAGTCACTCAAACTCCCAGAGTAAAACGTGGATCCCGAGCACCTTGACCTCCTTTCCTGCATGCCTGTGTGAGACGAATGGAAGTCCATATGATTGAAGCGGTGTGACTGAACCAGGCAGTGCAAACAGGAAAACCAAAGCTGTGAAGAGCTTCAGAGTGTGTAATGTTGTAATGAAGGCCATTTGTCCTCCTCTCCTCTGCAGCGGCAGCAGCAGTCCTGTATGTGATCATCCCACAGCCTCATGGGATACCAACCACCGAAGTGTTTGGAGCCATCTGGCTCATGTTGCTGCTCGGCACCGTCCACTGTCAGATCGTCTCCACCAGGACGCCCAAACCTGCCTCCAGCAGCGGGGGGAAGAGACGCAGGTAGGCGGAGGAAAGAAAAGAAACAGGGAGACCTGTCCATGGAAAACAGTGCAGAACGTGACAAGTGACAGAGAGAGGGGAAGGAGGAAGGATAGATCCAGCAGAGAGAGTGGGAGAAGCTGTTGATGCTAGAAATAGATTCATATTTTTTCCATTTCTGTAAAATTAGAGGACACGACACCCAGAACATGGCACTAGAAGAGAACTGGGAACATGGCGAGAAAAGTGTGAGCTAGAGAAAGAGAAGAGGAAAGCTGTGGAAACAGAAGCATGAATAGGTCTGTCTGTCCTGATTCCTCTCTCACTGAATACAAGGGTCTTTATCATGGAGACATTCTGTCAACAGACTGTTTTCAGATTTATGACTCCATTCATTATTTGAATTGTGTGTAATTCTAACAGTTATGTTCTTTTTAAAGGATCTTTGATCAAGAATTAGGCATAAAGTAAGGCATGATTGTCTAAGAATCTCTCCATGATAAATCTAATGTCACTGTTAGACAAATGGGATTCATGTGTGTGAAAGTAGAAAGTAGTTTGCTCCCCTTGATGTGAGTGTTTTTTAGCTTTTAGAAGCGAAGTTTGTGGTTTGAAGCTTGTCAGTGTGCGGCTGCCGTTTCTGGTTCACGATGATTGAAGACAATTTTCAGACTCTTTGGGAAGAAAATTGGAACATGCCGCAGTTTTGGAAAGGGTTTTGAGAGGGAGCGAGGAAACGGTGTTTGCTCCTTCACTGAATCAGCCTCTGGGTCAAAGATATTTACACAAAGCTGATTCTAGTTCTCTTACATTTCTCTGTCTCTTTTCCTCTTTTTAGTCTTATTGATATTTCACCTCATAAAGAAGCAGAAGGCAGACCACGGTGCAATCTAATGATTCATACCCAGCAATTATTTATTAGCAGTGACAGATGAAGGCTTTTTTTAGCATCCTGTTGATATTGCTTTCTGATTTGAAAATCAAAAGACAACGACCCAGTTCTTCCCCACTCTTTGTCCTTTAATCAAATCTTCAGGGGGCAATTCTGCAAAAATCTAACTTTTATGTTCAAATCTTGCAAAAGTTCGACATTGAACAAAAAGTTCTTCACAAAATTAGTTTTAAATGTGATGTTCCCACATCAAACCTTTTTGAAGCTGGAATAGTTTTCCTTTTCAGTGATTTTTTTTTTAAGCCAAAATATTGTCTCCAATGAAATGGAGACACATGAGATGACTAAAACATTTCTTAATATTAAATTGCCTCTTATTTTGGAAAACTAATACATTTAACTAACAAGTTTATTTTTTTTACAAAAACATCCACTTTTGCAGAAACCAACCTAAAAGATGGTTTTGGTAGAACCAGCCTTTAACTGTATCAGCCTGTGTCCAGCGGGGCCTGGGGTGTAGTTTCCATCTCTTTGCTGTTTAATGACTGCTGGTTAAAGGACAGTGGGGGGGGCAGCCTGGCCCCGCGGGACACCCTGCTGTAGCTCAAAGTCTTCTTAGTCTCCAGGACCCTCTAAGTCTCTCCACCTTCTATTCTTTCCAAACTGAAGGAAGTTGAGGAAGGCCTCTCAGATGGAGGTGCATAGGGAAGGCGACGGGTCTAGCACTACCGATAACACACAGGAGGGGGCGCCACACTCCCACTCAGCCAGCAGCACATACAGCCTGGGCACTCTCTTCCAAGATTTCTGGCATGATATCTGTAAAGCTGGGTGTGTATTTCGTTTCACAACTTCCTAAAATGAGATGCTGTGCAAAGACAGGACCGGGGTTCAGTTCGCTAACCTTTTCTAGCATTAACCAATTTAAGGTGTAATATGTGTTAAGTCCAAATCTAGACTTTCATCAAATAATGACATTTTGTTCAAATCATCTTACTAAGAACTGAACCCCAGCCTGGACTCAGATCTAACCTGGGAGTCTTCAGCTGCAACATCTCCTCCTCTCCTCTCACATCTGTAGCTCTCTCTCAAAGGTTGACCGAACACATCTGATGTTGATAAGCAGCATTGGACCATCGGCTGTTCAACTTTAGGTTCCTGAAATACGTACTATCCACAGAAAGAATCTAGTACTGCTGTTTTTAGTGAGGGACGGAGGGACTTTGCAGCTGATTTTGACGTGCATGACTGATGACCAAGCTGTGTTCAGGAGAAGCATGGCCCCTGTTGTTTTCCTTGACAACGAGCTAGGATACATTATCTAAAACCATAACAATAGATCGTCTATCATTGGAAATGTATCTTAACCTTCTCCGTCAGCAGCTTCCTCCCCATGCTTCTCCTCCACAGGCTTTCAGCAGACTGCAACACTGTGGAACGTTCCAGAGCACTACATCTGCCACACTGTGCCCTTCCTCCTCTGCCTCTTCCTCTTCATTACGCTCCACTGGTTGTCCTTTTTAACTCTAATTTAGAATCTCAACCATCTTATTTATTGAGAGGTTATTTTTCACATGTATCCTACTTCATGTTGCATAAGACTCATTTATAAATTCAATAAACTAAAGGGCACAGAGTATATCAAAATATCTTTTAAAAGGCAGAAAAATAAAACATCTACATTCAGTAAAACATATTTGTAAAAGTGTTCACGCTTAAGACACTTAACCCATTCCTTTATTAGCGTATTATTTGACTGAATGATCCACAGGATGTGTATTGTGTGAATGTTCCACAGTGTTGTGTTTGATGATGTCAGTGATTCATGTCTGAACCGGTTAGTCTCTCAGCTGGGTTTATCTAAACCTCTGTCTGTATCCATCTGTCCATCTACACGTCTCTTTTCTATCAATCTCTTCTTTCCCGCTTTTCTTCCACCCTTCCCCTTTCACTTACTCCTTCAGATCTAAAAAGTCCAAGCTGTCCATCGACAAGTCCACAGAGACGGACAACGGCTACGTGTCGCTGGACGGCCGGGTGACCAATCGCAGCAGCGAGGAGGGGCTTCAGCTCCATGAGCAGCGATGCGATTCGCTGAACAGGACTGACGAGGCCTGCTGGACCTCTGTGGTCCCGCCCGTGCACACTCAGCCCCCCCTTAGCACGGGGCTGATACTGGCCAGCAGCAACAAGGTGACCCAGAGACACAAGCACTGCCACAACTCTCTCAGGATTTGCTGACATTTTCCAAAAAGAAGAAAAGGTCCAAGGCACTCTTCATCGTGCCTTGGACCTTTTCTTCTTCTGACCTTACCAAAGAGCATCTTTATGGCACTTGTTTGAACTTCTGAGCACTCCAGACCTTTTCTTTTTTTATCTAATGTGTGTTCTGTATTTAGGAGCCAGCTTCAGACGAGGCGTCCAGTGAGGAGGACCCTGAGGCGTCCTACAGAGCTCTCCGAAGGGGGGTGGAAAGAATGAACAGCGACTGTACGCTCAGAAACCGCAAGAATACACACCACTACAAAAAACACTACGCTGTGGAGGTAAAGCAGTAAATCAGCTACAACAAACAGTAGATGTTGTTTTAAACTTTTCACGAAACGGGAGGCTGTGGGTTAATGCGCTGAACTTTGAATCAGGGGATTGCAAGTTTGAGTCCCACTGCAGTCAGCATGTCGTTGTGTCCCTGGGCAAGACACTTCACCGCACATTGCTCCTGTGGGGATTGCCCACAGGACTGAACAAGTCGAACAAGTGACATGTAATGTCATGAAACAACAATCCTCTCTTCTGTTTGACAGGACGTCCCCAAGTCTGGCACCAGCTGCAGTTCCAGATGTTCCAGTCTGAGGACTCAGGACTCGGAGAGCACTCGACACGAGTCAGAGACAGAGGACCTGATGTGGGAGGACTTCCTGCACTGTGCCGAGTGCAGGTCCTCCTGCACCTCAGAGACAGGTCAGAGGAGCTGGACCACATACACACAGCTCGTAGTTTGATACCTGCTAAAAATCATTTCAATATGTTTCTGCTGTTCCTGAAACTCATGCTGTCACTCTGTGACTTCACAGAGGGAGAAGGGGGAGGGACGCCCGTCTGCCCCCCGGCTAAAAAGGAATACAGAGACGACCCTTTCCATCAGGTCTGTAAACCCTCCTACATGTGGCCTGGATGCTCAACATTGAATGTTTAGAAACGTTTTGAGGATTTGCAAATATGAATAGGTATCCACATTACTTTATGAATTAGTTAGATCTGACCTGATTGACACTAAATTAGTCATTTAAGCTGTTGGAACATATATTTAAGACTTGATTTTCAACCAAATGTAGCCCTGTTTCAACCCAGACATATTCTGACCTTCAAATAACTGACACACCTTGTTGCTTTCTAGTCTTAAAAAAAGTACTATCTTCTAAAAGAAGTAAGAACATATCATTGATGTTTCCTTTTGTGTATTCTTCCCCTCAGGGTCACTCCCCCTGGCTGCACAGCTCTCACCCCGGGCTGGAGAGAGTGAGCGCCATAGTGTGGGAGGGGAACGACTGTAAGAAGGCTGACATGTCTGTCCTGGAGATCAGCGGCATGATCATGAACAAAGTGACTTGTTCTTCCTTAATAATATTAATAAATAAATACAGAGCGGTTATAGAAGGTACTCACTTCTGTTGTTCTCCTTCACAGGTGAATCTCTTCACTCCTGGTATTGGTTACCAGGTCTTTGGGAACCTGGTGTCAGTGACGCTTGGCCTCACACCTTTTGCATACAGGTATCATATCATAAACCCTCTCAACAACTGTAGTTTGCCATTTCCACTTTATTAACAGGAAGTGTCGATACACATGCATCTTAACTCACCTCAGTCTCTGTGGCTCTGCAGGCTGGCTCAGTACCGGGACCTGGATCAGCTGACGTCTCTCTCAGCCAATGAGCTGCTGTCTGTGGCTCTGGGGGGCGGAACTGGATCAGATGCCTTAGTGATCACCATGGTAACACTCAGCTTCCTTGTGCGCGTCTGCCTTATATGGCTCTTCTTCTTCCTGCTCAGCGTGGCAGAGAGGACTTACAAACAGGTGAGACAGAAATGGATTTGAATGTACCTAACAGTCTGAACTCTCCTAGCAGGTCTGATATTGTTATGAATGTTGTTATGCTCGGTTCAGAGGCTACTGTTTGCCAAGCTGTTTGGTCACCTGACTTCAGCCCGCAGAGCCAGGAAGTCTGAAGTCCCTCACTTTAGGCTGAAGAAAGTCCAGAACATCAAGATGTGGCTGTCGCTACGCTCCTACCTCAAGGTACGTCTCTCCTGCTGCTCACACCCTTTTCAAATGCACTGTGCTGGTATTCCTGAGAGTGACAATCACAATGGGCTTTGTTTTCCTGGATACAAATTGCATCCATGCTTTTTAATTTCTGTTCACATTTGGAAGTTGGGTACATTCACAGCTGTTTGGAAGCTGTATTCCCAATAACTGTTGGATGTGTTGCAGAGGCGGGGTCCTCAGCGCTCGGTGGATGTGATCGTGTCGTCGGCCTTCCTGCTCACTCTGTCTGTCGTCTTCATCTGCTGCGCACAGGTAACTCCTCCAGAGGGCAGCACATGGACTGCGGTCTTCCGGAATGTACACATAGTGGCTTTGGATCAATCAGAAAGCATTGACTCTGAGGTCTGGAGTGAAGCCCATCTCTCCTCAGACTGAACAGTACTTCCTCTTCCACCCACCCCCTCAGCTGCTGCACGTCCACGAGACCTTCCTGGAGTGTCACTATAACTGGGAGCTGGTGATCTGGTGCTCCAGTCTGTCTCTGTTCCTGCTCAGGTTCGTCACGCTGGGCTCTGAGACCAGCAAGAAGTACAGCAACACCTCCATCCTGCTCACTGAACAGGTACACAGAGACACATGCATCCCCGCCCCCAAGCAGACTCCTCTCCACACACTGACACCCACTCTGTGTTTCTACAGATCAACCTGTATCTGAAAATGGAGAAGAAGCCAAACAAGAAGGAGGAGCTGACCCTGGTGAACAACGTGTTGAAACTGGCCACCAAACTGCTCAAGGTGCCTCCACAACACCTTTATAACTCACTCTGA